>NC_143526.1:46832136-46877136 GCF_031878675.1 Megascapheus bottae
GTGAGGGTTCACAGTGTGGGGGAGGAAGGGAGTTCACAGTGTGGGGAGGAGGGTTCACAGTGTAGAGAGGGAGGGTTCACAGTGTGGGAGGGAGGGTTCACAGTGTGGCGAGGGAGGGGGTTCACAGTGTAGAGAGGGAGGGTTCACAGTGTGGAGAGGGAGGGGTTCACAGTGTAGAGAGGAGGGTTCACAGTGTGGGGAGGGAAGGTTCACAGTGTGGGGAGGAGGGTTCACAGTTGTAGAGAGGGAGGGTTCACAGTTGTGGAGAGGGACGGTTCACAGTGTGGAGAGGGAGGGTTCACAGTGTGGGGAGGGAGGGTTCACAGTGTAGAGAGGGAGGGTTCACAGTGTGGAGAGGGAGGGTTCACAGTGTGGGAGGGAGGGTTCACAGTGTAGAGAGGAGGGTTCACAGTGTGGAGAGGGAGGGTTCACAGTGTGGAGAGGGAGGGTCACAGTGTGGGGAGGGAGGGTTCACAGTGTAGAGAGGGAGGGTTCACAGTGTGGAGAGGGAGGGTTCACAGTGTGAGAGGGAGGTCACAGTGTGGAGGGAGGGTCACAGTGTGGAGAGGGAGGGTTCACAGTGTGGAGAGGGAGGGTTCACAGTGTGAGAGGAGGGTTCACAGTGTAGGAGAGGGAGGGTTCACAGTGTGGAGAGGAGGGTTCACAGTGTGGAGAGGGAGGGTTCACAGTGTAGAGAGGGAGGGTTCACAGTGTTGAGAGGGAGGGTTCACAGTGTGGACGAGGGAGGGTTCACAGTGTGGAGAGGGAGGGTCACAGTGTGGAGAGGGAGGGTTCACAGTGTGGAGAGGGAGGGTTCACAGTGTGGAGAGGGAGGGGTTCACAGTGTAGGAGAGGGAGGGTTCACAGTGTGGAGAGGGAGGGTTCACAGTGTAGGAGGAGGGAGGGTTCACAGTGTAGAGAGGGAGGGTTCACAGTGTGGAGAGGGAGGGTTCACAGTGTGGAGAGGGAGGGTTCACAGTGTGGGAGGGAGGGTTCACAGTGTGGGAGAGGGAGGGTTCACAGTGTGGAGAGGGAGGGTTCACAGTGTAGAGAGGAGGGTTCACAGTGTGGAGAGGGAGGGTTCACAGTGTGGGAGAGGGAGGGTTCACAGTGTGAGAGAGGGAGGGTTCACAGTGTGGGAGGGAGGGTTCACAGTGTGGAGAGGGAGGGTTCACAGTGTGGAGGAGGGAGGGTTCACAGTGTGGGAGAGGGAGGGTTCACAGTGTGGAGAGGGAGGGTTCACAGTGTGGGGAGGGAGGGTTCACAGTGTGGAGAGGGAGGGTTCACAGTGTAGAGAGGGAGGGTTCACAGTGTGGGGAGGGAGGGTTCACAGTGTGGAGAGGGAGGGTTCACAGTGTGGAGAGGGAGGGTTCACAGTGTGGAGAGGGAGGGTTCACAGTGTGGGGAGGGAGGGTTCACAGTGTGGAGAGGGAGGGTTCACAGTGTGGAGAGGGAGGGTTCACAGTGTGGGAGAGGGAGGGTTCACAGTGTGGAGAGGGAGGGTTCACAGTGTGAGAGGGAGGGTTCACAGTGTGGAGAGGGAGGGTTCACAGTGTGGGGAGGGAGGGTTCACAGTGTGGAGAGGGAGGGTTCACAGTGTGGAGAGGGAGGTTCACAGTGTGGGGAGGGAGGGTTCACAGTGTGGAGAGGGAGGGTTCACAGTGTGGAGAGGGAGGGTTCACAGTGTGGAGAGGGAGGGTTCACAGTGTGAGGAGGGAGGGTTCACAGTGTGGAGAGGGAGGGTCACAGTGTGGGGAGGGAGGGTTCACAGTGTGGAGAGGGAGGGTTCACAGTGTGGAGAGGGAGGTTCACAGTGTGGAGAGGGAGGGTTCACAGTGTGGAGAGGGAGGGTTCACAGTGTGAGAGGGAGGGTTCACAGTGTGGAGAGGGAGGGTTCACAGTGTGGGGAGGGAGGGTTCACAGTGTGGAGAGGGGGAGGAGGTTCACAGTGTGGAGAGGGAGGGTTCACAGTGTGGAGAGGGAGGGTTCACAGTGTGGAGAGGGAGGGTTCACAGTGTGGAGAGGGAGGGTTCACAGTGTGGGAGGGAGGGTTCACAGTGTGGAGAGGGAGGGTTCACAGTGTGGAGAGGGAGGGTTCACAGTGTGGAGAGGGAGGGTTCACAGTGTGGGGAGGGAGGGTTCACAGTGTGGAGAGGGAGGGTTCACAGTGTGGAGAGGGAGGGTTCACAGTGCTGGAGAGGGAGGGTTCACAGTGTGGAGAGGGAGGGTTCACAGTGTGGAGAGGGAGGGGTTCACAGTGTGGAGAGGGAGGGTTCACAGTGTGGGGAGGAGGGTTCACAGTGTGGAGAGGGAGGGTTCACAGTGTGGAGAGGAGGGTTCACAGTGTGGAGAGGGAGGGTTCACAGTGTGGAGAGGGAGGGTTCACAGTGTAGGAGGGTCATGGGAGGGAGGGTTCACAGTGTGGAGAGGGAGGGTTCACAGTGTGGAGAGGGAGGGTTCACAGTGTGGAGAGGGAGGGTTCACAGTGTGGAGAGGGAGGGTTCACAGTGTGGAGAGGGAGGGTTCACAGTGTGGGAGGGAGGGTTCACAGTGTGGGGAGGGAGGGTTCACAGTGTGGAGAGGGAGGGTTCACAGTGTGGAGAGGGAGGGTTCACAGTGTGGGGAGGGAGGGTTCACAGTGTGGAGAGGGAGGGTCACAGTGTGGAGAGGGAGGGTTCACAGTGTGGAGAGGGAGGGTTCACAGTGTGGAGAGGGAGGGTTCACAGTGTGGGGAGGGAGGGTTCACAGTGTGGAGAGGGAGGGTTCACAGTGTAGAGAGGGAGGGTTCACAGTGTGGAGAGGGGAGGGTTCACAGTGTGGAGAGGGAGGGTTCACAGTGTGGGGAGGGAGGGTTCACAGTGTGGGGAGGGAGGGTCACAGTGTGGAGAGGGAGGGTTCACAGTGTGGAGGAGGGAGGGTTCACAGTGTGGAGAGGGAGGGTCAGCAGTGTAGGAGAGGGAGGGTTCACAGTGTGGAGAGGGAGGGTTCACAGTGTGGAGAGGGAGGGTTCACAGTGTGGGGAGGAGGGTTCACAGTGTGGAGAGGGAGGGTTCACAGTGTAGAGAGGGGAGGGTTCACAGTGTGGAGAGGGAGGGTTCACAGTGTGGAGAGGGAGGGTTCACAGTGTGGGGAGGGAGGTTCACAGTGTGGTGAGGGAGGGTTCACAGTGTAGGAGAGGGAGGGTTCACAGTGTGGAGAGGGAGGGTTCACAGTGTGGAGAGGGAGGGTCCTGCAGTGTGGGGAGGGAGGGTTCACAGTGTGGAGAGGGAGGGTTCACAGTGTGGGGAGGGAGGGTTCACAGTGTGGAGAGGGAGGGTTCACAGTGTGGAGAGGGAGGGTTCACAGTGTAGGAGGAGGGAGGGTTCACAGTGTGGAGAGGGAGGGTTCACAGTGTGGAGAGGGAGGGTCCTGCAGTGTGGGGAGGGAGGGTTCACAGTGTGGGGAGGGAGGGTTCACAGTGTGGGGAGGGAGGGTTCACAGTGTGGAGAGGGAGGGTTCACAGTGTGGGGAGGGAGGGTTCACAGTGTGGGGAGGGAGGGTTCACAGTGTGGTGAGGGAGGGTTCACAGTGTAGAGAGGGAGGGTTCACAGTGTGGAGAGGGAGGGTTCACAGTGTGGAGAGGGAGGGTCTGCAGTGTGGGGAGGGAGGGTTCACAGTGTGGGGAGGGAGGGTTCACAGTGTGGGGAGGGAGGGTTCACAGTGTGGAGAGGGAGGGTTCACAGTGTGGCGAGGGAGGTTCACAGTGTGGAGAGGGAGGTTTCTACAGTGTGGAGAGGGAGGGTTCACAGTGTGGAGAGGGAGGGTTCACAGTGTGGAGAGGGAGGGTTCACAGTGTGGAGAGGGAGGGTTCACAGTGTGGGGAGGGAGGTTTCACAGTGTGGAGAGGGAGGGTTCACAGTGTGGAGAGGGAGGGTTCACAGTGTGGAGAGGGAGGGTTCACAGTGTGGAGAGGGAGGGTTCACAGTGTGGAGAGGGAGGGTTCACAGTGTGGGGAGGGAGGGTTCACAGTGTGGGGAGGGAGGTTTCACAGTGTGGAGAGGGAGGGTTCACAGTGTGGAGAGGGAGGGTTCACAGTGTGAGAGGGAGGGTTCACAGTGTGGAGAGGGAGGGTTCACAGTGTGGGGAGGGAGGGTTCACAGTGTGGAGAGGGAGGGTTCACAGTGTGGAGAGGGAGGGTTCACAGTGTGGAGAGGGAGGGTTCACAGTGTAGAGAGGGAGGGTTCACAGTGTGGGAGAGGGAGGGTTCACAGTGTGGGGAGGGAGGGTTCACAGTGTGGAGAGGGAGGGTTCACAGTGTGGGAGGGAGGGTTCACAGTGTGGAGAGGGAGGGTTCACAGTGTGGAGAGGGAGGGTTCACAGTGTGGAGAGGGAGGGTTCACAGTGTGGAGAGGGAGGGTTCACAGTGTGGAGAGGGAGGGTTCACAGTGTAGGGAGGGAGGGTTCACAGTGTGGAGAGGGAGGGTTCACAGTGTAGAGAGGGAGGGTTCACAGTGTGGAGAGGGAGGGTTCACAGTGTAGAGAGGGAGGGTTCACAGTGTGGAGAGGGAGGGTTCACAGTGTAGAGAGGGAGGGTTCACAGTGTGGAGGAGGGAGGGTTCTGCAGTGTGGAGAGGGAGGGTTCACAGTGTGGAGAGGGAGGGTTCACAGTGTGGAGAGGGAGGGTTCACAGTGTGGAGAGGGAGGGTTCACAGTGTGGAGAGGGAGGGTTCACAGTGTGGAGGAGGGAGGGTTCACAGTGTGGAGAGGGAGGGTTCACAGTGTGGAGAGGGAGGGTTCACAGTGTGGAGAGGGAGGGTTCACAGTGTGGAGAGGGAGGGTTCACAGTGTGGAGAGGGAGGGTTCACTGTGTGGAGAGGGAGGGTTCACAGTGTGGGGAGGGAGGTTTCACAGTGTGCGGAGGGAGGGTTCACAGTGTGGAGAGGGAGGGTTCACAGTGTAGAGAGGGAGGGTTCACAGTGTAGAGAGGGAGGGTTCACAGTGTGGAGAGGGAGGGTTCACAGTGTGAGAGGGAGGGTTCACAGTGTGGAGAGGGAGGGTTCACAGTGTAGAGACGGAGGGTTCACAGTGTGCGGAGGGAGGGTCCAGCAGTGTGCGGAGGGAGGGTTCACAGTGTAGAGAGGGAGGGTTCACAGTGTAGAGAGGGAGGGTTCACAGTGTGGAGAGGGAGGGTTCACAGTGTAGAGAGGGAGGGTTCACAGTGTGGAGAGGGAGGGTTCACAGTGTAGAGACGGAGGGTTCACAGTGTGGGGAGGGAGGGTCCTGCAGTGTGCGGAGGGAGGGTTCACAGTGTGGAGAGGGAGGGTTCACAGTGTGCGGAGGGAGGGTTCACAGTGTGGGGAGGGAGGGTTCACAGTGTGGAGAGGGAGGGTTCACAGTGTGGAGAGGGAGGGTTCACAGTGTGCGGAGGGAGGGTTCACAGTGTGGAGAGGGAGGGTTCACAGTGTGGAGAGGGAGGGTTCACAGTGTGGAGAGGGAGGGTTCACAGTGTGGAGAGGGAGGGTTCACAGTGTGCGGAGGGAGGGTTCACAGTGTGGGGAGGGAGGGTTCACAGTGTGGAGAGGGAGGGTTCACAGTGTGGGGAGGGAGGGTTCACTGTGTGGAGAGGGAGGGTTCACAGTGTGGAGAGGGAGGGTTCACAGTGTGGAGAGGGAGGGTTCACAGTGTGGAGAGGGAGGGTTCACAGTGTGCGGAGGGAGGGTTCACAGTGTGGGGAGGGAGGGTTCACAGTGTGGAGAGGGAGGGTTCACAGTGTGGAGAGGGAGGGTTCACAGTGTGGAGAGGGAGGGTTCACAGTGTGCGGAGGGAGGGTTCACAGTGTGCGGAGGGAGGGTTCACAGTGTGGAGAGGGAGGGTTCACAGTGTAGAGAGGGAGGGTTCACAGTGTGGAGAGGGAGGGTTCACAGTGTGGAGAGGGAGGGTTCACAGTGTGCGGAGGGAGGGTTCACAGTGTGGGGAGGGAGGGTTCACAGTGTGGAGAGGGAGGGTTCACAGTGTGGGGAGGGAGGTTTCACAGTGTGGGGAGGGAGGGTTCACAGTGTAGAGAGGGAGGGTTCACAGTGTGGGGAGGGAGGGTTCACAGTGTGGAGAGGGAGGGTTCACAGTGTGGAGAGGGAGGGTTCACAGTGTGGGGAGGGAGGGTTCACAGTGTGGAGAGGGAGGGTTCACAGTGTGGGGAGGGAGGTTTCACAGTGTGGGGAGGGAGGTTTCACAGTGTGGAGAGGGAGGGTTCACAGTGTGGAGAGGGAGGGTTCACAGTGTGGAGAGGGAGGGTTCACAGTGTGCGGAGGGAGGGTTCACAGTGTGCGGAGGGAGGGTTCACAGTGTAGAGAGGGAGGGTTCACAGTGTGGAGAGGGAGGGTCCTGCAGTGTGGGGAGGGAGGGTTCACAGTGTGGAGAGGGAGGGTTCACAGTGTGGGGAGGGAGGTTTCACAGTGTGGGGAGGGAGGGTTTCACAGTGTAGAGAGGGAGGGTTCACAGTGTGGAGAGGGAGGGTCCTGCAGTGTGGGGAGGGAGGGTTCACAGTGTGGAGAGGGAGGTTTCACAGTGTGGAGAGGGAGGGTTCACAGTGTGGAGAGGGAGGGTTCACAGTGTGCGGAGGGAGGGTTCACAGTGTGGAGAGGGAGGGTTCACAGTGTGGAGAGGGAGGGTTCACAGTGTGCGGAGGGAGGGTTCACAGTGTGGGGAGGGAGGGTTCACAGTGTGGAGAGGGAGGGTTCACAGTGTAGAGAGGGAGGGTTCACAGTGTGGAGAGGGAGGGTTCACAGTGTGGGGAGGGAGGGTTCACAGTGTGGAGAGGGAGGGTTCACAGTGTGGGGAGGGAGGGTTCACAGTGTGGAGAGGGAGGGTTCACAGTGTAGAGAGGGAGGGTTCACAGTGTGGAGAGGGAGGGTTCACAGTGTGGAGAGGGAGGGTTCACAGTGTGCGGAGGGAGGGTTCACAGTGTGGAGAGGGAGGGTTCACAGTGTGGGGAGGGAGGGTTCACAGTGTGGGGAGGGAGGGTTCACAGTGTGGAGAGGGAGGGTTCACAGTGTGGGGAGGGAGGGTTCACAGTGTGGAGAGGGAGGGTTCACAGTGTAGACAGGGAGGGTTCACAGTGTGGGGAGGGAGGGTTCACAGTGTGCGGAGGGAGGTTTCACAGTGTGGAGAGGGAGGGTTCACAGTGTGGAGAGGGAGGGTTCACAGTGTGGGGAGGGAGGGTTCACAGTGTGGAGAGGGAGGGTTCACAGTGTAGAGAGGGAGGGTTCACAGTGTGGAGAGGGAGGGTTCACAGTGTGGAGAGGGAGGGTTCACAGTGTAGAGAGGGAGGGTTCACAGTGTGGAGAGGGAGGGTTCACAGTGTAGAGAGGGAGGGTTCACAGTGTGGAGAGGGAGGGTTCACAGTGTGGAGAGGGAGGGTTCACAGTGTGGAGAGGGAGGGTTCACAGTGTAGAGAGGGAGGGTTCACAGTGTGGAGAGGGAGGGTTCACAGTGTGGAGAGGGAGGGTTCACAGTGTGGAGAGGGAGGGTTCACAGTGTAGAGAGGGAGGGTTCACAGTGTGGAGAGGGAGGGTTCACAGTGTGGAGAGGGAGGGTTCACAGTGTAGAGAGGGAGGGTTCACAGTGTGGAGAGGGAGGGTTCACAGTGTGGAGTGGGAGGGTTCACAGTGTAGAGAGGGAGGGTTCACAGTGTGGAGAGGGAGGGTTCACAGTGTGGAGAGGGAGGGTTCACATTGTAGAGAGGGAGGGTTCACAGTGTGGGGAGTGAGGGTTCACTGTGTGGAGAGGGAGGGTTCACAGTGTAGAGAGGGAGGGTTCACAGTGTGGGGAGGGAGGGTTCACTGTGTGGAGAGGGAGGGTTCACAGTGTGGAGAGGGAGGGTTCACAGTGTAGAGAGGGAGGGTTCACAGTGTGGAGAGGGAGGGTTCACAGTGTGGGGAGGGAGGGTTCACAGTGTAGAGAGGGAGGGTTCACAGTGTGGGGAGGGAGGGTTCACTGTGTGGAGAGGGAGGGTTCACAGTGTGGAGAGGGAGGGTTCACAGTGTGGAGAGGGAGGATTCACAGTGTAGAGAGGGAGGGTTCACAGTGTGGAGAGGGAGGGTTCACAGTGTAGAGAGGGAGGGTTCACAGTGTAGAGAGGGAGGGTTCACAGTGTGGGGAGGGAGGGTTCACAGTGTGGAGAGGGAGGGTTCACAGTGTAGAGAGGGAGGGTTCACAGTGTGGAGAGGGAGGGTTCACAGTGTAGAGAGGGAGGGTTCACAGTGTGGGGAGGGAGGGTTCACTGTGTGGAGAGGGAGGGTTCACAGTGTAGAGAGGGAGGGTTCACAGTGTGGGGAGGGAGGGTTCACTGTGTGGAGAGGGAGGGTTCACAGTGTGGAGAGGGAGGGTTCACAGTGTGGAGAGGGAGGGTTCACAGTGTGGAGAGGGAGGGTTCACAGTGTGGAGAGGGAGGGTTCACAGTGTGGAGAGGGAGGGTTCACAGTGTGGAGAGGGAGGATTCACAGTGTAGAGAGGGAGGGTTCCCAGTGTGGGGAGGGAGGGTTCACTGTGTGGAGAGGGAGGGTTCACAGTGTGGGGAGGGAGGTTTCACAGTGTGGGGAGGGAGGGTTCACTGTGTGGAGAGGGAGGGTTCACAGTGTAGAGAGGGAGGGTTCACAGTGTGGGGAGGGAGGGTTCACTGTGTGGAGAGGGAGGGTTCACAGTGTGGAGAGGGAGGGTTCACAGTGTGGAGAGGGAGGGTTCACAGTGTGGAGAGGGAGGGTTCACAGTGTGGAGAGGGAGGGTTCACAGTGTGGAGAGGGAGGGTTCACAGTGTGGAGAGGGAGGATTCACAGTGTAGAGAGGGAGGGTTCACAGTGTGGGGAGGGAGGGTTCACTGTGTGGAGAGGGAGGGTTCACAGTGTGGAGAGGGAGGGTTCACAGTGTAGAGAGGGAGGGTTCACAGTGTGGGGAGGGAGGGTTCACTGTGTGGAGAGGGAGGGTTCACAGTGTGGAGAGGGAGGGTTCACAGTGTAGAGAGGGAGGGTTCACAGTGTGGGGAGGGAGGGTTCACTGTGTGGAGAGGGAGGGTTCACAGTGTAGAGAGGGAGGGTTCACAGTGTGGGGAGGGAGGTTTCACAGTGTGGAGAGGGAGGGTTCACAGTGTGGGGAGGGAGGGTTCACAGTGTGGAGAGGGAGGGTTCACAGTGTGGGGAGGGAGGGTTCACTGTGTGGAGAGGGAGGGTTCACAGTGTGGAGAGGGAGGGTTCACAGTGTAGAGAGGGAGGGTTCACAGTGTGGGGAGGGAGGGTTCACTGTGTGGAGAGGGAGGGTTCACAGTGTGGAGAGGGAGGGTTCACAGTGTGGGGAGGGAGGGTTCACAGTGTGGAGAGGGAGGGTTCACAGTGTGGAGAGGGAGGGTTCACAGTGTGGAGAGGGAGGGTTCACAGTGTGGAGAGGGAGGATTCACAGTGTAGAGAGGGAGGGTTCACAGTGTGGGGAGGGAGGGTTCACAGTGTGGAGAGGGAGGGTTCACAGTGTAGAGAGGGAGGGTTCACAGTGTGGGGAGGGAGGGTTCACTGTGTGGAGAGGGAGGGTTCACAGTGTAGAGAGGGAGGGTTCACAGTGTGGGGAGGGAGGGTTCACTGTGTGGAGAGGGAGGGTTCACAGTGTAGAGAGGGAGGGTTCACAGTGTGGGGAGGGAGGGTTCACTGTGTGGAGAGGGAGGGTTCACAGTGTGGAGAGGGAGGGTTCACAGTGTAGAGAGGGAGGGTTCACAGTGTGGGGAGGGAGGGTTCACTGTGTGGAGAGGGAGGGTTCACAGTGTAGAGAGGGAGGGTTCACAGTGTAGAGAGGGAGGTTTCACAGTGTGGAGAGGGAGGGTTCACAGTGTGGGGAGGGAGGGTTCACAGTGTGGAGAGGGAGGGTTCACAGTGTGGGGAGGGAGGGTTCACTGTGTGGAGAGGGAGGGTTCACAGTGTGGAGAGGGAGGGTTCACAGTGTAGAGAGGGAGGGTTCACAGTGTGGGGAGGGAGGGTTCACTGTGTGGAGAGGGAGGGTTCACAGTGTGGAGAGGGAGGGTTCACAGTGTGGGGAGGGAGGGTTCACAGTGTGGAGAGGGAGGGTTCACAGTGTGGAGAGGGAGGGTTCACAGTGTGGAGAGGGAGGATTCACAGTGTGGAGAGGGAGGGTTCACAGTGTGGGGAGGGAGGGTTCACTGTGTGGAGAGGGAGGGTTCACAGTGTGGAGAGGGAGGGTTCACAGTGTAGAGAGGGAGGGTTCACAGTGTGGGGAGGGAGGGTTCACTGTGTGGAGAGGGAGGGTTCACAGTGTGGAGAGGGAGGGTTCACAGTGTAGAGAGGGAGGGTTCACAGTGTGGAGAGGGAGGGTTCACAGTGTAGAGAGGGAGGGTTCACAGTGTGGAGAGGGAGGGTTCACGGTGTAGAGAGGGAGGGTTCACAGTGTGCGGAGGGAGGGTTCACAGTGTGGAGAGGGAGGGTTCACGGTGTAGAGAGGGAGGGTTCACAGTGTGCGGAGGGAGGGTTCACAGTGTAGAGAGGGAGGGTTCACGGTGTAGAGAGGGAGGGTTCACAGTGTGGGGAGGGAGGGTTCACTGTGTGGAGAGGGAGGGTTCACAGTGTAGAGAGGGAGGGTTCACAGTGTGGAGAGGGAGGGTTCACAGTGTGGAGAGGGAGGGTTCACAGTGTGGAGAGGGAGGGTTCACAGTGTAGAGAGGGAGGGTTCACAGTGTGGGGAGGGAGGGTTCACTGTGTGGAGAGGGAGGGTTCACAGTGTGGAGAGGGAGGGTTCACAGTGTAGAGAGGGAGGGTTCACAGTGTGGGGAGGGAGGGTTCACTGTGTGGAGAGGGAGGGTTCACAGTGTAGAGAGGGAGGGTTCACAGTGTAGAGAGGGAGGGTTCACAGTGTGGAGAGGGAGGGTTCACAGTGTAGAGAGGGAGGGTTCACAGTGTGGAGAGGGAGGGTTCACAGTGTAGAGAGGGAGGGTTCACAGTGTGGGGAGGGAGGGTTCACTGTGTGGAGAGGGAGGGTTCACAGTGTAGAGAGGGAGGGTTCACAGTGTGGAGAGGGAGGGTTCACAGTGTAGAGAGGGAGGGTTCACAGTGTGGGGAGGGAGGGTTCACAGTGTGGAGAGGGCGGGTTCACAGTGTGGGGAGGAAGGGTTCACAGTGTGGAGGGGGAGGGTTCACAGTGTGGAGAGGGAGGGTTCACAGTGTGGAGAGGGAGGGTTCACAGTGTGGGGAGGGAGGGTCCTGCAGTGTGGGGAGGGAGGGTCCTGCAGTGTGGGGAGGGAGGGTCCTGCATTGTGGGGAGGGCCGGTCCTGTGGTGTGGGGAGGGAGGGTCCTGCAGTGTGGGGAGGGAGGGTCCTGCAGTGTGGGGAGGGCGGGTCCTGCGGTTTGGGGAGGGAGGGTTCGGGGCAGGGGGATGGAGAGTCCGGGGCAGGGGGAGGGAGGGTCCGGGGCAGGGGGAGGGAGGGTCCGGGGCGGGGGGAGGGTTCCACAGTGCTGGGGCTGCAGGTGGATCTGTGCTGTAGGGGAGGTCCCTGCTGAGTGCAGCCTGAGGACTGGGGATGGGGAGGGCGTCCAGGGTGGGAGTGTGTGAGGTTGGGGTGTGGCCTCCCTCGGTCTGAGCTTCCTGCTGGGGGAGGAGTGAGCCCAGGGAAGGGGCCACCCAGCCTTTCAGCTGGACACAGGGCCCTCAAGTGGCCTGTGAGAATAGAGCAACAGGGCCGCTGCCTCCTGGTACCCGGGGTGCCAGGTGTCCTGTCTGATCCAGGTGTCAGTGGATCTGGGCAGAAAAGAGAGAGGGGGGAGCAGTGCTGGAGGCTCACACCAGCGATCCCGGGCTGAGGCCCATGGCCCTGCCTGACAAGTCCAGGTAACCAGCAAAGAAAGAAAACAGGAGTGGGAAGAAGGAGGGAGGGAGGGAGGGAGGGAGGGAGGGAGGGAGGGAGGGGGGGAGGGAAGTACCAGTGAAAGAGCCCCTTCTCTCCCGGGAAGCTGGGCCTGGCGAGCAGAGCCTTCGTGAGGGGTGGGGTCTGATGGTTCTGTATGCCACCAAGTGCACACGGGACTGCCATTTGTTATTCCGTCTTCCCCGGTAACCATCGTGGAAGACCTTAGCGCCAGGTGGAGGAAGATGCCCAGAAGCCTGCTGGTGCTGGAGAAGCTGGAGTTGGCATTGGAGCTTGGCGCTGGGATCACCACATGTGATCGGTGTCGCAAAGCACTCTCCTGCTGGACAGAATGTCCTCATGCTTTGCTCCCATGAGGAATTCTGGGTGGGAGTGGCAGTGAAGGTGGAGGCACTGTTAGTAGTGCTAAAACTGCTGCATGGGTTGTAGAGTGGTGCAGAAGCAGTGTCGGGGAGACAACTGCTCTAAGACGGTGAGCTGGGCAGCTTCCACGTCTGGAGAGCGGGAGACGCTCTGGAGTGTACACCTTATTTTCATACTGGGGCAGGCAGGAAGCAAAATGCAACACAATTCTCTGGCCTTATTAAAATCCAGTTACAGTAATAACTCAGCCTTAAACTTGGGGTATTCTGGATGCACTCTAAATGTTTAAACAGTTGGGTTGCCACTTTTTTTTTTCAGTTCACATGTCTTACCATTGGTGATCTGGAGAAAGGCCCATTTTGAGAGTTTTAAGTATTTTGCTTTCTTAAGTTACTTGGTGACATGTGTGTGATTTTTTTTTGGTAGAATGTATTTCAGATGCAACAACTAAAAATAAATACAGATACACAGACACTTACAAATACATACATTTTCTCTAAAGGTAATTTCTCTAAAAACCAGAGTAGCTTTTGGTACCACATCTAATTAGGAGATTGTAGAACAACTCGGATCCATCTTGATGATAATAACCGTCTTCAGATAATGTGGTGTTAAATTGGCTCGTTCGACGTCTATTTTGTAAGTAGCTTTGGTTTATTTTTAGTTCTTGTTTGAAGCCATGAATCCTGATGGAGACGGAGGGTTTGCCGTGGGCGTGGAACTGCAGGCAGGGCCCGGTCAGTCTTCGCAGCCATGTTGGCACCCAGCAGAAGGAGGTCTGAGCGAAGCCGCCATGCAGACAGCTTTGCTTGATTCTGAGACCCACAGGGCTCTCAGGAAAAGAAACGCTGGAGCACCTAGAAGCAAATGTCCTCCAGACGCTCCTGGCTCCCGGTGTGGCAGGGACAGGGACGTCAGCCCTGTGGTTTAAGAAGGTGCCGATCAATCACCGATCAATACCCCAGTGTCCAGGGACAGACACGGGTTCTCTAACGCCCGGGGTCCTGTGTCTCTGGAAAGCCTTGACATGTCGAGGGGGACAGGCTGGGATGAGCTGCTCGCCCAGTGAGAGGCCATCCTCTCGTGATGTCAGCTGTTCCTCCTGGCCTTGAGCCATGTGGACCTGGATCTGCGGGCAGGGGCGGGGGGTTGTGCCCCTGCTAGGAGTGGGCATAATCACACTACCAGGCCCTAGAAAGTCCCGCTTGAAGGCCACGCTGGCAGGCGCCCTGAGTCATCCTTTGTCCCCCATGGTTCTCTTACGTCTTGCAGAAATGGAGAACTCGCTTTAGAGACCTTCCCCATGGGCAGACGAGCTCAGCAGGGGCTGCAGAGTGGGGACCGAGACTTCCCACAGCCACGAAAGGACTCACTGTGACCAGCACCCAGAGAGCTCCAGTGTTGGCTCAAAACACAACGTGGGCTTAGGAGTCAGAAAACTCTGTGCATAAGGCTGTTGTATAGCTGGCGAAGGAAAGGCCAGAGAAGGCCTTCGGGTGGGCAAGTCTCTGGCAGTGTTAACAAGAGCTCCCAGCATCCCCACTCCGTGCTGCAGGCCAAGACACCCCCGCTGCTCTCCAGCCTCTCCCTCCCACCCCGGCACGTCCATTTCCTGTCCTGGGAACCGTGATATGGATTCTCGGTACAGTCAACGCCTGCAAAGCCCCCACGCTCCCCATACCAAGTCAGTACTCCAGGGAGCATTTTCTGTACCTGCCCCAGACACTGTGATATCTGCCTCGGGCTCTAAATAAATGTGCATGTGAACCCCTAGTCCTCCACCAACACCCCCACCCCCACCCCAGCTCATCCCCGCCTCTGCTGCTGCAATGCTTGATGGGGTTGGCTCGCAGGATCAAGGCGAGGTCGCTGGCTCTTCATTAAACGGATGAGTGGCCCTCGGCAGTCTGCTGTGTCCATCCTGGTCCCTCTCTACTCATGGTCTACAGCTGGTTCCTTACACCTTGTCTGGGACCCACAGTTGTATTTGGGGTGTGTGTGTGTGTGTGTGTGTGTTCAGCTGTGTGCACCAGTGTGAGCCTAGAGTGGAGACCCCAAGAGTCCCAAGCCTATGAAGAGTCCTCTAGGATGGCAAAAATGAGACCCAGCCGTGTGTCACCCCCTGGTCTGAGTTGCCAGTTCTCGAGCCTAGCACACGTCCTCCCGTCCTGAAGAAGCGGGATCCATGACAGCTGCTGTCGCCAGAGCCTGTGCACATCCTGACCCGATTCTCCAAGTGCTGGCACGTTGAAGACCAAAAGTAGGTCACTGTAGAGAGCGGAATTGGGTGAGGGGCGAAAGTCATTTCATGAGCAATTACTTAAAGACGTTCCGCTATCGGCTTCTGAAGATTAACTACAGCGAGGCGTGCAGTCGTCCAGGAGGCCGGCTCGGCGGCGGCGGTGGGCCGGAGCCCTGCAGCAGGATGGTGGGTGCAGGGGTACAGTCTCACGCTGCAGTGGGGGCCGTCCTTTCCTCATCTCAGAAACTCATTGCCCCGAGATTCCTGACACAAGACTCCGTGTTCCTCGGGGCTGGAGGTTGTTTTGATTGAGCAACTTAAAACTTCATTTCCTCAAAATCTGGAAATGTTTAATGGGAGGGTCAGGACACCAGCTGCCGTGTCCTTCTTCACCGGGTTCAAAGGAAGCTCGCCATCCCACACACGCCCAGCCCAGCATGGAAGTCATCCTGCCAGGCTGGTTCACACAGCAGCTCCGAGACACGAGGAGCTGGCCCACTCGAGGAGCAGCCACAGGCTGTGTCCTCCTCGGCCCCTCCAGGGCCTCTTGGCCCTGCGATTGCCAGGAAGGTACAGGAGCAGGCCGGGCCGGCCCGAGGTGCCGGGGGTGGGGGGAGCAGCCCCAGCCTCCGCCCAGCGCTCCTGTCACCCTCCACCTGGACCGTGTGCAGTGTGCAGAGTCCCTCCCTGGTGGAGGGGGCAGCCTGGCCATCAGTGGCAGAACCAGGCTGAGTGCCCGGTGCTGTGGGCGTCCTGAGCGTGGCTCCTCGTGCGTCGGCCTCACACTGTTTCTCTCCTCCTAATCACGGCCCATCTCTAAAGCACCCAGCGTCTTTGCTCTTAGAAGCCATGGTTAACACCCTGACCACTGTGGTTTGTGTTTTTGTGTTTCAGTGGCAGAGCGGACGGCACCCTGGGGGCAGGAGGCAGCCATCCTTCCCGTGATTTCTCCAGCTCTGCCTTCCTCCCCCAACCCCACCTCACGCATTCCCACTCTGTGGTCCTCCCCCTGCTCTCCCCAGGCTAAGGGATCCTCCTTCTGCTTGCCCTGAGCTCTGCATTCCTCCCCCTAGACTCTTTAGTGCTCCCCCTGGGCTCTGCAGTCCTCCCCTGCTCACCCTGGGCCCTGTGGTTCTCCTCCCACTCATCCTCATTCTTCAGTGTCCCCCACCCCCCACCCCCGGCCCTGGAAGTCCTCCTCCTGCTCACCCCGGGCCCGGCAGTCTCCTGGCCACCACCCCCAGCTGTACTTACCTTCATGACTGAAAGGGCTGTGGGCATTGATCGAGTGGCCAAATCTTTACAGAAGCCAAATATTAGCTGGGTTGAGGTTGGCAGGTAATATATGGATGTGACCCTCGGCAAGGGAGCTGAAATGAGAAGGGTAGATTTATTTTGCCTGGGAAAATACAGATGAAATTTGGGCTCAAATACTCACCATCTTGAGTGCAGCTCCGAGACTGTGGTAGGGGATTTAGAGGGTTGTAAAAGGACGGGTTCTGGGGTGGGGAGGCCGGGCAGCAGCCGGGATGGAGGAGGGCCGGGCCCACTGGGAACCCAGCACTTACCTACCGTCACCTTGGCACAGCCATGCCCTGGCTCAGGGGGCAGTGGCACAGTCTGGTCCTCGCCTGGAAGCAAGACGCCGCTTTCCCCTGAGCCTCGTCAGAGCACCCGGCACAGGGCGAGTTCAGCGTGAAGCAGGTGCCTTCCCACCTGCCAGGCTCTGAGGCCCAGGGTTGTGCAGGCCCTGTCGGCTGCCCGCTGCCCACAGTGTGTGCTGTTGGAACACCTGATTGGGGAGCTACTTGTGGTCATCCCTCAGATGTGCATGAGAAAGTCTTAGGTAGACGGAGGGCGCTGGTGGCTAAGAAGTCCATGCCGCAGAGAAGTCCTGCCTAAGTCCCGGAAGCAATGGGCAGGGAGGGCTGCGGAGGGGGTGTGGGTGGGTAGCCGGCCCCACCGGACAAAGGCCCACAGCTGTCGAGCTATTCCCGCTCTGTGGAGAGTGGAGGCCCCTCGCTCCGTCCAGAAGGGCTGGGTGGTGATGGGAGGGGCGGTGGAAAGTTCTTCTTGTCTGGCTGTTGTCTCAGTGCTGTGTTCTCCGCCTGGCATGGGGGTGGCCTTGGGTTGGCTCAGCCAGGAATGGGTCCTTCCATACACCAGGGCCTTCGCCAGCCCCGCCTGCCCCAGGGTCCACTTCTATAGCCTCACAGCATGCGTGTCTCGGGTCGAGGGCAGGAAATCGGGCACCGGCCCCTCTCTCACGCTGCAGCTCCGTGGCTGTCTCTCCCCGAGGAGGTCGTAAAACAGTGTGGCCTTCAGGTACACACAGGAATGGCTGGGGGCCAACGCCTCTGGCCTTGTGGGGCAGGTACAGCGTATGCGCGCTGCTGGGCTTGCTGAGTCCATCCTTGTCCTGTGTGCTTAGTAACCACACGTGCTAACAGCCCGGGAGACGGAGGCCCGGCGAGGCTTCGCCCGTCGCCCGTCACTGCAGCAGAATCTGTTCGTCTCACCCTTGAAATTGTCTCCATAAACCTTCGGCCCCGAGTCCTGCCGTCACGTAAAATAACTTACAAGGTCATTTAGCAGACAGCTCAGCAGCTGCATTGTTTTAAAGCAAAATATCAGACCCCGGGCGCACAGGGCTGCGTTAATAACACAGAGTCAGAGCGCTGGCTTGGGACGAAATATCAAATCGTGGCCTTGTCCAGGAGACACAAGAACAGCCAGGTGGCCTCCATGCCAGGTCAGGGCGTGGACTCCTCCGGGCTCCCTCGAAGGAAACTGCAGGAACCACCATGAGCTCTACTCAGCCTAGTGCCTCTGCTTCCCTGTCCACAGCACCCCGTCCCCACGGCCCTTGCAGCATCTCATCTACACCCTTGCCCCTATCTTCGGACCCCCAGGACTCTGCCCACCACACGTTGTCCACTGCATTCTGCCCCGTGGCGCCTCTACGACACCCCATCCCGGCAGGAACGGTGTCTCCTGTTTCACTCCCTTCAGCTAGTCCTGCTTTTGAACAGGGACATTTAAATTTCTATTGAGATGTAGCACAAACTGGAAATGCACATGCTAAGGGCTTAGCTGCACAGCTTTTCAGAGTTAGAGGCGGACCTAGTGTGGCTGGTGCCTGGATTCAGTCACACAAACCTGTCCCCAGCAGGGCCTAAGACCACGCCGAGATTTCTGAATTCTCCTCTAGAATTCAAACTTCTTTGAACTTCAGGTGAACCAGGTTCGTCCTGCCTGGCTTCTGAGGCCGGGGGTGTGTGTGTGACGTAGGCGTGTTGCTCTGTACGGTGATAGTTTGTCATCCCGTGTCTGTCTTCTGAGAACAGTGACCACCACTGCCCAACAGTGGCTGGTGCAGCTGCCACCGGCGTTGTCAGTGCCAGGGTGGGGCTGTGGGCCAGGTGGGAAGGCTGCCTTTGGTAACGCTGACCAGGTATGCCCAGCAGTGTTGGGTAGCTGGGAAGACCCTAGAGCAGAACAGCATCTTCCCTGAACCCCTCCCCACACCCACTCAGTGTCCAGAGGAGCAGCAGTCTCAGTTCAGTTTCCCTTTGTCCCTCTGGCCTGGGGATTCAACAAGTGGCTGTCCCGGGTGAGTGGGGACTGGAATGAGCAGTAAGCTCAGAAGGAGCCACCTGCCCGGCCGGCCGGCCCCGTCACCTGTGGGGCTTGTATCGTGAGGTGCAAGTTGAGCCAGGATGCCTGGTTTTCACCAGAAAGTCACTTGGTGTTTTTGGCTGTTTCCAGCTCAGTTCTGTGCCAGGCAGGCGTGTCCCCAGTGCCCATAGCAGACCCAGAAGCCTCCCCTCTCAGAGCCACACCCGAGGCCAGGGCTGTGCTGTTCTCCTAGCACCTGTGAGCACCTGTGAGCGCCTCTGAGTGCCTGTGACCGCCTGTGACCACCTGTGAGCGCCTCTGAGTGCCTGTGACCACCTGTGACCACCTGTGAGCACCTCTGAGTGCCTGTGACCGCCTGTGAGCACCTGTGAGCGCCTCTGAGTGCCTGTGACCGCCTGTGAGCGCCTCTGAGTGCCTGTGACCGCCTGTGACCACCTGTGAGCACCGTGAATGCCATAGCACCTTGGCATTCGATCTCAGCAGAACCTGCTTCAGGTGACTAATGTCTGTCTTTTTTGAAGGGATAGGTAAACAGATTTGGGGCAGTATTTTGGGGCTTTAGGCCTAGAGGCATTGTGAAGCCCCTGGAACATTCTAGCATTCTCTCCTGAGCCCTGCCCCCTCACCATCTCATGGCACCAAGCCTTGCTTTGCCTTGTCTGCACCCCAGGACTCCTTGCCAGCGGGCAGTACCCCCCAAGCCTCCTAGGAAGCAGGGGCAGCCTGGGGAGGACCAGCAGTGGAAGTGGGGGCCGGGCACAGGACCGGGTCCCTCCCGGAGGCCCCTTCCCGCTCCTCTCGCAGATGAAAATGTGGTTCAGGCTGACTCTGTCCATGCAGCCTGTGGAACCTCAGAGAGAGACCCGGTGCCATCCTGACACCAAGTGTCGCATTCATTAAAGTTTAATTCAGTCTTTTTAAATACCACATTAAAATGATTCTATCTTGTAGTGAATGGTTATAGTTAGCATCAATCTGCCATCTACCCAGCAGCTTCTCTTCCATTAGCTTTTATTTAACTTGGTAAAAGGTAATTTGTTTTTATTAATTGATTCATTTTCCCCCTTCAGTCAGACAAACTGCCGGGCCTCCTTCCTGGCCCTGTCCTCCCTCCCGGCCCTGTCCTCCCTCCCGGCCCTGTCCTCCCTCCTGGCCCTGCCCTTCCTCCCGGCCCTGTCCTCCCCGCCCACTCCCTAGAGGCCGCTGCCTGCCTGGAAGCCTCAGCGAAGACCCAGGTCTCAGTAGCCAAACGGTTAGCCATAGCTTCCCCATCAGTGTGACTCACATCCCTGCCAGCACTGTGCTTTAAAAGGCAAGAAAAATCCACACGGAGCCCAGGTCTGGGCGCTCTGGGCCGCCTGCTTCCCGGCAGTGCACGGTGTCCGCCCTGGGACCCACGGTCAGAGTTCTTGTAGTCGCAGGGCCTTGGAGGCCCTCTCAAGCTGCCTGATCTCCCTCAGGTCCCAGCTGCGCCTCCCCAGTCAGCCTTTCACAGGGGAGTGAAGCGCCCTGCCACCGCTGACCACCCAGCTGACCACCAGCCTCCATCCATCTCCTGAGCTGCGGGTGGGGCACTGCGCCTCAGTTTCCTCCTCTGAATTCCATTCCTCTTCCCATCAGGTGCCCCTGTCTTAGGGCCTATCCCAGCATCCAGATAGGACAGCTCAGAGGTGAGGGCTAGCTGCCTCTATGGGGATACAATGTGCTCACACAGACGGACAGACAGACAGACAGACTGACAGATAGAACCCCCCCCCCAAAAAAACCATGTGGCCACAGTGTACATACACACACACACACACACACACACGCCCGCCCCGCACCCTGTGTGGACACAGCATGCTCATGCAGACAAGCCTGGGTCACCATTCTCCAGTGCCATCCTCTCCACATCCCCCGAGCCTGCAGGTCAGGAGCCGTCGTTGTGACAATCACCCAGACAGTCTGCAACTCCAGGCAACAGAAACGGGCCTCTGGCACTGTCACCTCCCTTGTCCGTGGACCAAATGGCTGGTGCTCTATTTCTGCTGAATGTGAGGAGGGGACAACAGAACAGGTTCCCTTCCCCGGTCCCACACTGACCATCCCGTGGGAGACTGTCTCATCACTCCACAGCGGTGCCTTCCTCCCCTTCCAGAAAGATCCGCCCATTTTCACAGAGAACTATTGTGCCAGGTCTTTCTTCACTCAGAAGTAGAATTGAAAATGTCTATTATGGAGACGAACGACTCCTGGCCATAGCTTGTGCCAGGACAGGGCAGCCAGGGTAGGACACGGGTGGTTCAACGCTGTCTTCTCAAGGCAGGGGGGCTGCGGTAGCTGGCGTGGAGGCCGGCTCCGTGGGGCTGTGGCAGTGAGGTGTTCAGTGCCCCTGCCTCTCTCCCCCTTTGGTCTGAAGCAGTGACGGGGGGGAGTGTGTGGTGCCCTGATGGCACGGTGCTGGCCTGGCACCACGCACCCTGGTTTGGAATGATGAAGGCCCAGGGTCTCCGTTTACGTGAGTCATGAAGAAGTGGAGTGTCTTGACCCAGAGCCAGGACCAGATGAGGAGGGGGGTCCCAGGAAAGAGGGTACCGAGACTAAACGCCTGAAGCACAAGTGAAGCTGTCGCTGCTCAACCCAGAGTTTCCCTTCCACTGAGCAGGGCATCGCTACCCAAAACCAGTCTTTGCCATAAAAGGGCAAAGCTCTCCAGAAAGGGGAGCAGGGCTGAGACCCCTGTGTGCTCTCCGGCTGCCATTTCCCTCTGGTGTCTCAGAAACTCCCCAGGCTGTGCAGGGCCTCACAGAGCTTGGCCTGGAGAACCTGTCCGTGTGCAGGGCCCAGGCATGGGGGACTGTGCGCTTTCCCGTTGTGAGCCAGGACTTCCCAACTGTGTGCTCACGACTTGTTGCTAGTGCAGTTTGCCAAAGCCACAACGGAGACCACTATGCCAAACCCTGCCGGCTTATCCTGCTCAGCGGTGCCACTGCGGTTAGAATACTGTCACCATAGAGCCGCATTTCCATCTGAAAGCTTCTCTGCCGGACAAGCACATGCAGAAAGCAGTTGGCTACATGCATCCCCTGAGCAGGGAATGTGCGTGACGGATGCAGTGTACGCCTGTGGCCCCAGCTGCTTGGGGAGTGGATCGGGACAGTATCTGTTTAAGGCTAGTCCAGACAGAAAGTTAGCGAGACCCCCATCTCAATCAATGAGCCAGGCATGGTGGTGAAAATGAGCTGGGGACATGTCTGAGGGGATAGAGCCCTGTCGAGCATGCATGAGGCTCTAAATTCAAACCCCAGTACCACCAAAAACTAGAACAAAAGATGGCATGTGCAGACGGGTGAGATGCCCATGCCCATGGATTCTCACCAGCTGCCCAGTGTGCCAGCGCCGCTCCAGGGGGGCGAGGCTGAGCTCCCCCAGCCTGCGTGTCTGCACAGAAGGCTGGGAGAGGCTGGCAGGCTCCCTCGCCATTGTATAGCTTCTAGTCTTAAACCACTTCAAAACTCAGTTGTTTTTTATAAGTAGGCAGCCATAAAAATGTCATTCTCATTCGTGAGACAGCCCCCTTGTGCAGAATTCTTGAGCTGAACAATCTGCAGACTCCCCAGTCTCCCTTCTAACAGAAAACCTGCAATCGCACAATAGACAGCGACTCCTTTCCCGCCGTCACCCCCCCATCTTCCCTGAGGAGATCCGCCCTTCCCCGGTGCATGGGGGGTGGCATGGGTGGCGCCACGCCGGGTTCCCATGTAGACCGGCCTACTCCGGCCCATGGCTTCTGAATGATAGGCAGCGAACTTCCACGAGTGAGTGGCTGGGTGTTGGCAGAGCGCCGCCTGGTCTCATGCCTGTTTGCGTCCTCCCCGTACATGTAACTCGTCTGGTAGCTTTTGGCAGCTGGGGTCCCAGCTGGTCATCAGCGCTGGGCTGGGAACGAGGGCGTCTTGAAGAGCCCTGATCGGCTCTGAAGAACAGCTGGAAACAGGAGATGGGGACACGGGGAGTGGAAGCCAGGCAGCCTCTGCTGCCTCTGTGCCGTCCTGGGGGCTGCAGGACACAGCCTAGCTCACCCCCTCCCTCAGGTCCCACGTGGGCCCAGCCTGCTCAGAGGACAGGGTGTATGAGGGCTTCCGGGGCTTGCCTGCAGCCGTGGGTTCAGGAAGCATTTGACCAGGATTTGAGCTCCTGGTCTGCCAAGCCTTGGCCAGCAGGGCCAGGACAGGGCCAGGACACATGGACACCGAGAGGGAAGGGTCACAAACACTCGCTCACCAAGCGCGCTACCCCTACTCTCTTCCCGTCGTGGTCTGCTGGCTGCCTGCGCCCAGCGACTCCACAGTGTCCACACAGTGGCCAGTGCCCCTGCCCACCCTGTCCTGGGAACCAAGTCTCCCTGTGTCAGGAACCAGCTTTGGAGAAGGGAGAGACCAAGGGGTGGAGCTGGGTCTCACGGCTGCTGCCGTGCAGGCAGGGCCCATGCCGTGGGCCTGCGTGGCGTGCGGTGGGCGGTCCCTGGGGGCCCCGCTGGCCTGGCCTGGGTCTCTCCTCTCCCAGAGCTCACAGGTCACAATCAGCACCTTCTCCACCCATCACAGAAGCACCCACCAGAGGGACAGGCAGGGAGCTGTGTGGGCACTGAACCCCAGCTTTTCTCCTTGTGTCCTCTCCTCTGTCCCACCTGATGTCTACCTTGCATCTCAGAGGTTCCCATGCAACCAGGCAGTCAGGGGCCCGCGTGTGCAGGAACACTTCTGAATCGTGGCTTCGCTCTGTGACAAAGACAAGAACCACGAGGGGAGCCCAGCCAGGGTTGCTTTCCACTTTCTTCAGCTGCCGCCGTCTTGGCCAGCCTGGCCGGGAGCCTCGCTCTGTGCACAGGACGCAGCCAGCACCGGGCTTTCCCCATAGCTGGTGACACGCTGGGGTTGGAGAACTGAGACCAGGCGTTGCCTTCGGCTTTCTTTTCCTGTGCCGCAGGGAACGATGAGTGACTTCCTGATCCTTACATGTGAATGATGGAGTGGTTTCAATTTCATTATTGCAGTTGTCATATTTCAGGAGTTCCTAAATATAGCTGTATTTTTTTAAATCCTACCACCTCACATCAAGATAAAAAGGTTTCTGTCAAATCAGATGACATGTCAATTTTAATGAGCAACTGAAAAATTAACAAATGTAATGCTCTAATCTAATTATGTTCTTTCAGAAAGCTCTCAGGAAATTGACTTAAGTCTGATTTGTCAGACACTCTGCCACTGAGGCGGCACCCGGAGGCCCTACCGGAACATTCCCGGGCTTGGACGGGGTCCCTCGGCCTTGGGGCCTTTCTGGCACTTTGGGAATTGCTTGAACTTGACAGACCTGGCCATGACCAGTGACACACACTGGAAAGTCTGTCTACCCTTGGCCTCTGCACCTCTGAGAGGCACAGAGTTTCTGAGTCACAACCAGGCAATGGTGACCGCATGTCCCGGAACCTTCTACGTCCGTCAAGCTCCTAAACACGAGCTTCTTTTCAGGAACGGCTGGAGTCTGAGGTGTGAGGACAGTGGATGCTTCAGGTCAGGATTTTACTCAGCGGCCAGGGAGCAGCAGACATCAAAACACTAAGGCTGAAGCTAGGAGACGTGGGCAGTGGGAAGAGGAGAGCTGGAGCTCTGGGCTCTGGGGACGTGGGCAGAAGGCAGGTGACGCAGGGAATCCAGAGGTGTCTGGAATCAAGTCTGGGAGCATGGCAGGCCCTGCGCAGGTCGTGCCGGTCCCGCCATCAAGCCCAGCAGAGCGGTGGTGCCTGTCTCGTCCATGCCCACGTGTCACCCTCTTCCTCCTGTCACACACTGCAGCTGTGAGGAAACGCCGGCGACAGAGCAGAAGAGTCCCAAGGAAAGCCGAAGCATTTCTGATGGGAAAAGTTCAGCTTCCATCTAGCCTAATTAGAAAGGACCATCTTAACCCCTGACACGTCATCTCATGTGTGTAGGGAGCAGGGGCCATTTGCACGCGGTTGCCAAGCTCCACAGCTGGTGCCCACCCTGTGCCCAGATTTCAGAGGTCTAGGGGCCTGCCAGTACAGGGATGAGAAATTTACATGGATATAGACAATAATTCTCCTTCCTCCTCTATTTCCTATCCCATCATTTACATATGCTCTAAATATCCACCGGATTGTAATAAATGGGAACATATAATAAAACTAGTCATAAACTGGATTATTCAGGTGCGGCTCTTTTATTATGGCTCATTATGATTATATAATCCATATTAAAATGTGGATCAAAGACCAAGTTCTCACTGGAGGCACTTCACAAGTGCTTCAATAAATTCTATTTATTGCAGTCTCGAAGTGAATATTGGTTTTTGTAATTTCGTGTGGTTGTGTGGTAGCATGGCGTGGGCTCGATCTGGAGGCGACTGGGGTAGGATTCCGGGAGGGAACGTCTGGTTCTCACTCTGCCTGCTTTCATGACTGGAGAAGCTTGATGTGCTTGTGCATTTCCACTGTTCGCTTTACGAATGCCGGGGGGCCTTCGGTGTCAAGAATGGGGGAGGTGGCGCTGGACTGGGGATGCAGTGGCTGGCGCTCACCCTCTGCGTGTGTGGTCCTCTGAGGTCCAGGAGCAGAGGCCCTGGCAGCCCGCGTCTTCAGCCTGCTCCCCCCTTGTGTGGTGGCGGCCACCTACCTGGTGCAAATCTCCAGTACACCACAGGCCATGCGGAATGCACATTTGAGCCAAGGCGGGCCTGTGCCCCTCCCCTCAGGACACTCAGGACCCTTCCTTGAAAGCATTTATGGACCCCCACACCAGTGAGAAAAAACTGGATCCAACTATGCTAAACCCCTGAACTTGACCGCTTTCTGGGGGAGGGAATGGCTGAGAACCTGGCCCAGAGTTTCTGCCTGGTGAGCCCCACTTACCTCAGTTTCCCCTCTACAAACAGGGACTGCGAAGGGTCCATCCTGGTCCTGTAATAAGGTTTGAATGGACTCATACCTAAGTGCTAGAGCGTACAATGTGTAATGTCATGTGTCGCAAATGGTTGGTAAGTTAAAATTTAAAATGAACGTTGTTTCTCTGAGTGGGGCTCCATGGGCGCTGGCTAGGTAGGTGGAGGCCCGGGGAACAAGCCGGGTGGGTTCTGCCAGGCCTGCTTGCTGGTCACCTGCCTGGAGCGCGTGGCTGGGGTGGAGGCATACGTGGAGTTCCGGCAGTGGGAGGAGGGGTCGGGTTTTGAGCTGGGACAAGGCGAGGTCCCTGTGCGCAGACCCCAGGGCCAAGTGCTGGGACACACCGCGGCCACCCCCGTCAGGTGGTAGTCATGATCTTGGAAGCAGGATTTAGAAAAGCTGGCTTTGGAGCCAAGTGAGGATTACTCCGGATTTAAAAGTTGTTCTGATCGTCTGTGCTGCTCAAGTGAGAAACCTGGAGGAGGTCTGAGCCCTGGGTTGGGGCCTCCACCCTGGCAAGCTTGGGCTGGCACAGAAGTGGCCCCGGCTGCAGCCCTGCGGCTGCTCCGAGCACGACTGACAGAAGAAACTCATGTGTAAACAGGGCCAGCAAGAGCCGCGGCATCCCGTGGCCGAGTGCCGGCACACCACACCTCCTTGCATCCCTGCACAGGACAGCCCCACGGAGGCTGCGCCCGGGAGGGAAGGCTTAGGAGTGCAGGGCCACCCGGGTGGGTGGGGTTTCCTGTGGCCCCTCCCCCCGGCAGGGCTCTGCCCCCCCTGGCTTCTCTGCTCTCTCGAGGTCAGCACCCATCTCACATACTCTGTGGACCCACGCTGGGCCCTGAGAAAGTGAACCTCTTCTGCTTCCACCCAGGGACCTCAAACCCTGACCCCACCCTCCTCGTGCCTGCTCCACAGCCGCAGGCCTGGGGAGACGTGAGCAAGCTGAGGCCGATTGCGGGACGTGGCTGGGCTGACTGGATAGGGAGCTCTGTGTGCTGGTCACAAGGCTGCTGCCCCTACAATGCTGTGGAGCAGGTGGCTCCTGGGGCCACAGGGGCCCCACGCTCCGAAGGGAGAGGACAGGCTGAAGGCGTGGGGCGGGTGTGGGCATGGCCACTGCTGCCTGCAGGCCTCACGGGGAGCTCTGACTCCCCGGGCCAGAGCAGGAGCCAGGCAGACGCGGTCAGACGTGCGGGTTTGGAAGCAAAGGTGCTTCTGGGAAGGGAAGCCCTGCTTCCTCAGAGCACGCGCAAGCCCTGCACCCAAAATCTGCACCTGCCGGTGCTTTCTCCCCATCCCACACGTGGCGTGTTGGGAAGGCATGGCCGGCCTGTCCCTCACCCGAGCGCCCGTGCCAGGAGATAAATGGACTGGGTGCCGGCAAATTTGTTCTATTAACATATTCAGTGGTAGGCAGGCATGAGATAGCATAACTCAATTTCTATCTTAAATCATTGTTTTAATCTCGCCCTTGAATATCATCATTTAATTTGTACATCCAGCTGGAAATATTGATTTTCGGAGGCATTTATTCTGTGCATTATGTAAAATTCTATTTGCACTCTGCTATGGAAATATTACTTTGTGGTTTAAAATATGATTGAGATTGTTCCTTTTTTTTCGTTTCTACTTGAGTCTCATGCAGACACTGTGTGCTGTGGATCCAGGATAGCAGCAGGGCTAGGATGAAAATGTGGAGAGGGCGCATGCTTGAGCGGAAGAGATGAAGAGGAGAGAGAAATGGGGAGGGAGGAGGGAAGGGAGGGAGGGAGAGAGAAGGGGAAGGAAGGAAGGAGGGGAGGAGGGAGGGAGGGAGGGAGAGAGAAGGGGAAGGAAGGAAGGAGGGGAGGAAGGAGGGAGGGAGGGAGGGAGAGAGAAGGGGAAGGAAGGAAGGAGGGGAGGAAGGAGGGAGGGAGGGAGAGAGAAGGGGAAGGAAGGAAGGAGGGGAGGAAGGAGGGAGGGAGGGAGAGAGAAGGGGAAGGAAGGAAGGAGGGGAGGAAGGAGGGAGGGAGGGAGAGAGAAGGGGAAGGAAGGAAGGAAGGAGGGGAGGAAGGAGGGAGGGAGGGAGGGAGGGAGAGAGAAGGGGAAGGAAGGAAGGAGGGGAGGAAGGAGGGAAGGAAGGAGGGAGAAGGGGAAGGAAGGAAGGGGGGAGGAAGGAGGGAGGGAGGGAGAGAGAAGGGGAAGGAAGGAAGGAGGGGAGGAAGGAGGGAGGGAGGGAGGGAGAGAGAAGGGGAAGGAAGGAAGGAAGGAGGGGAGGAAGGAGGGAGGGAGGAAGGGAGGGAGAGAGAAGGGGAAGGAAGGAAGGAGGGGAGGAAGGAGGGAAGGAAGGAGGGAGAAGGGGAAGGAAGGAAGGGGGGGAGGAAGGAGGGAGGGAGGGAGAGAGGAGTCATTGTTTCCATGCCTGTGGATGATTCAGTATAGGCAATCTATGTGTAATGCCTTTTTATAAAGCTGATAAAATAACAGATCACAGGCTCACGGCCAGGTTGTCCCGGCTAGCTTAGTGCAAGCACCTACAAACAGGGCAAGGCACAAAGACTAGTTTGCTGGTTGGCTGCCCTGGTCAGATTCCACTCCCCCCTCTACTCAACGGAGGGCATGGCATGGCGTGCTGGGAGACCCTGGTGGCAGGCTCTAGAATGGCCATGGCAAGGAGCTGGCTGACTCCTTTAAAGGGACACAATCAAATCTAAGAGTCCTCCCCTCTGCCCCAGCTGAACTATCACAGACCCTCTGCTTGGAATGTTTGTCTAAGAGGTCAGACTCCCCCCCCCGCAGATGGGACTGCATGGCGTTGCTCCCCCACCCCCTTGCCAAGGCTGAGCCATCATGGACTTCAGATGCAGAGGCCGGGGCCCCGCACCCCAGCCGCTCCTCAGGGACCCCTGAGATCCTCAGAAGTCTTCAGGCTCAGCATCATGTGTGCAGAGCTCGGCCGGCCCAGGAAGCAAGGACAATCCAGCTCTTGGGGAGCTCAGGGTCATCTGCTGAGACAGCTGTAAATCCGAAGGAACTAACAGTCATAATATTAGGCTCAGGAAGTGTGGTGTGTGGTGGTCGCGGACGCCTTTTCAGTGGAATGTTCTTGGACTAAATCGTAGGAAAGTCAGAACCAGGGGCGCCGTTTTAGGGGTTCAGTGCAAAGTGCAAGTACGTCAGCTCTCTGGAATGGGAATAGGACTGGGAGAAGCTGACACTCGGTCTTGAACTCAGGGAGTCAGATGGCTATGGGAACACACACATTCTCCCTGGCCCCCCTCGGCCCCTGGGCCTTGTCACAGTGCACAGCACACAGCCCTGCTTCTCATGCTGAGCCTCAAAAGGCAGGCATGTCTCAGAGGGTGACGAACCAGGCCCTTGAAAGGAGCATCTCTGAGCTGGAAGCGGAGGGGCTGGAGTTGGCTTCCGAGAGCTTGAATGGTCCCCTTGAGTGACAGCTCAGCCCACCCAGTGGAAGGGCTGTGCCGCCAGCTCCCTCCAATGCTGAGGCTGGAGCTGAACACAACGCCTGCCTCAGCCACCGAGACCCCCTCCAGTTCCCAGCTCTGCGCTGGGCACGGCCGGGCTGCTGTCCAGGTGGTGCACTTTCTCCGAGGTATCAGGGGCACCCCGCCGGGTTAGCGCCCCCCCTTCTCTAGTTCCAGCAGTGCTCTCTGGGGGCAGCAGCCCCCTCTCCCAGCCTCCATCCGCACCCCACAATCTGGGGAAATGAGGCAAAGCCCCTCCACAGGGCCAGGGGTGGAGATTTTTCACAGGCAGCCGTGTGATGCTCTGACATCCGAAGTCCTCAGCGCCACGGCCCCATCCCTGTGCCAGCATGTCAGATTGCCCTGCCAGGCTCCTTCTGGGGGCCTCTGGGGCCTCTGCCCTGTCATTTCCAGAGGTTACCACGCCTGAGTTCAGTGGTCGCCCGAGGCCACCCCTCCTGGCTGCGTCTCCCAGGAGCACATGCCTGCTGAGGCCTAGCGGGAGCAGGCGCTGGGCGGGGGTGCAGAGGGGCCATGGCAGGTCGGAGGTGTGAAGCTGGTTCCGCAGGTGCAGGGGGGCCTCCGTGCTGGCTGGGCAGTGCCAGGATTCTAGGGCCGGGCTTCAGGGCCTGGCTAGGGTCAGCTGTTAGGAAATATGCTCCTGTTCAAAAGCAGTGTGGCCGGAGGACAGGGACTCACAGGGCACCTGAGACCCAAGCCAGGGCCCCACCTTACTGCCTGACCCACCTCCTGCTTCCCGGTCTCCTCGCTGACCCTGCCAGCCACAGTGCCCCCAGCCCGGGGCCACACCACAGACTGGGCACTTACACAGCACAATGCATTAGGCTTCGTTTTCTCACAGTTCTGGAGATTAAATCTGGAATCTGCCTGTCCGCAGGGCTGACTCCTCCCAAGGCCTCTGTCATGGGCTGGCAGTGGCCTCCTTCTCCCCAGGTCTTTGTGTGGTCTCTCTAGTGACCACACGTCTGCCCTCAACTCTCTTCCTGTATGGAACCAGTCGGATCTTCTCTAAAGCCCCCGTCATCAGCTGCACTCACACGTGCAGTGCCCAGGTAACATGTTCAGGTAGGCTGGCTTTGAAGTCGAGCTGGAGTTGTCCAGCAGCTCAACCATAACAGCAGCCGAGGCTCCCCCGGCTCCAGGTCCTCAGTCACTGGGAAGACAAGAGAGGCCCAGCCCTGTTGTTCTGCACACTATCATTGGCTGGAGTTAGTCACATGCTCGTACTCCATCCAGAGACCTGGGAGGACCCTGTCTTTGACCAAGGCAAGGAAAGGGTGCTAGAAGAACTTGTTAGACGCGCACTCCCTCCCCGCTTGTCTTCTTCCCGCTCCTCCCGCTCCTCTTCATCTTCCAGTAGCCTCCTCAGCGCACGTGCTTCCACGTTCCAGGCTGCCGGTAGTGCGGGTGTGAGGCTGGGGGAAGCGTGAGTATGGGCAGGACTGGGGATTCGCCTCACAGACTGGGCCCCTCCTGCCCTCTGTACCTGGCCCTGAAACAAGATTGGACAGAGTGGCTGCTCCAGAAACTGCCAGATGCATAAACAGCACTGTTTTGGAACCAGCAGCTAGGAGACTGCAGTGCCATAGCACATATCCACGTAGTGGATAGATTGAAAGTAAAATCCTTCTCGAAAACGCGCCTGTGACCCGGCCAGAGAGGCCGGAGCGGATCTGAGGTTTCTGCTCTCAGGGGTGCGGCAAAGTGGAGAATGATGCAGGATGTCACGAGCAGCCCGGCTTGGGAGGGGAGACCACAGATCTGAGGAGGCACACTCCCCGATTCCTGGGAGACTTACTCATCCCAATCACTCAGGCACCCCGTGTGTTTCCCTCACTTAACGTCAGCCTCTGGGCATGGTGTGGGGCCTGAGCTTGGTCCCTGAACTTGGTTCCCCGAGTGTGGAAGTGGGAAATGCCAGCCACCACCAGAGCCAGCAGGGACAGTGGGCTGTCCCCTCCGGAAGGCCTCTGAACTCCCCCTCCGACCCCGCCCTGGGCAGAGCACTCCATTTCTCACCTCCGACTTGGGGATAGAATCCAGTCTGACAGACCCGCTGCCTGTTGGTGTTATGCATCTGCAAAGCCAGAGGCAACATCAAGAATACCGGGCCCGCCTGGCACACCTGGCCTGGACGCTGGGCGGCTTGGCTTCCTGGAGACCACGCTGCCTCCAAAGGGCTCTGCTGCAACAGTGTCCAGATACGGTGGCCCGGGGGTGGAAGCCCCTGCCTTTCTCTGCATCCTTGCCTGTTACACAAACACATCTCCTGGAATTTCTAACTTGGCTTCTTCCACCGCAGCCTGTCAAACGTGGAAGCACGGGTGGGAGGAAAATTTGAAGACTCCCTATCACTAACTAAAATAGCTCCCAGGGTGCCATTTTCCCTGTGCACCTGGAAAGTTTCGAAAGGGAGCTCTTGCTGTCTTTTCCACCCCTCTGCAGAAAATAATGAAATAGTTCAGTGCTCATTAATTCTGAATGTGTGTGCTCAGTTTAGAGTGGGATGTGGAGTTCCCGGTCAACTGTGCCCCTAAACGAGTGAACATGAGCTCGTGTACAGCAAATTGCCATCGGGCTGGAAAACAAGACGTGGCAAAGCCCAACCTTCAAAGGACGTGGCTTCTCCTGGGACTCACCCTGGCAGTCCCTGCCCCGCTGCTGCATTCTGTGTTTACAGTTCTGAGGTTTTTAACAAGCACAGCCATTAATTCTGTCTCTTTTTTTTTAAAAAAAAAAAAAGAGCTCTGAAAATACAAAACAAAACAAAAAAAATGACAGCTACACAGTGGTGGCTGACATCCAGAATTATCAGGAATAATTTGTGTCTGGGGATATGGGGGGGGTGCATGTGCACAGGGCTTGAACTCAGGGCCTGGGTGCTGTCCTTTAGATTTTTACCACTTTAACCATAACTCCACCTGTGGGGTTTTGTTGGCTAATTGGAGACTCGGGTCTCAGGGACTTTCCTTCCATGTACGCCTTGAGCCAGGATCGTCATGTCTCTGCCTCTTGAGTGGCTCGTGTGACAGGCATGAGCCACAAGACGTATTTCGTCCGTGAGCTCCAGCTCCGTGAGCTGTAGCGCGTGGTGGGAAGGTGGGTTTCTTGGGCTGCCTTCCCTCTGGCGGTCTGCGCCATGCCTCCTCCTCGCCTTTTGTGCTTGGCTGTGTGGACAGGAAGCATGTCGTGTATTGGTCAAGACTTACTGAAAAGTCGTAGATGACACTATCTTCCCTTCGGTGCCTTGGGTTTTTTAACTGCAGGGTTCTGAGTCTCTCCTCGGTGCACAGCACCTCATTTGTTTCAGCAGCTGTCCATCAAATGAATCCGCCATGACGCATTACTTTGTCACCCAGGAGCTGGGCGGTGGGAGCCATCGCTGCCTCTCCCTGCTCCCTCTTCTCACTTTCCCTCCAGGGCACTGGGTTTCCCCTCTATGGTGGCCTAGAAGTTAGGAGTGACCACAACACTTGTCTTGCAGAGACGTGCAGTGGGAATGGCGCCTGTCCCCAAAGGCCGAGGGCCTCAAGGGTCGTGTGCGGGAGGGGTTCGGAGCCCCACTCTCAGAGGGAAGCCGGCCAAGTCACAGCCCCTGAGGAGGCCAGTCCACACCCAGCAGTGAGCCGGCGGGCCGGATGGCTGTCTGGACCCCACCAGACTCTGTCTAGGCTGGGAAGGAGCTGGACCAGGGTGGAATGACGCTACCACCATCTGGGGCTAGTGGTTAGGGCCGCAGAACTGACCCGTGCTGACTGACTGTCCACCGCTGGCTCTCTGTCAGAACTCCCTGGCCCCCGACCTGTGTCTCCAGGCCTCTACACTGGCTGCCTGGGGCTCCACTCCAGCCATGCTCCCCACAGGGTCTCAGCACGTGGGAATTCCAACGTCACACATCTGCAGCCCAGAAGAGTGCGACATGAGTCCTTCCGTGGCTTCCCTTTGTGGTAGATCCACTCTGCACAGAGCCCATCAAGATGAGGGATAACCCAGACTGCAGTAAGCATCCTTTTCACGAGCAAGATCACATTTTACACACTAGGAAACATACATACGTTGGCCTATGAAAGAAAAAGAGAATAGCCCGAGCCAGCCCAGACGGTTTGTGTAAGCCCGTGGGTAATGGCTGTAGGCAGGAAGTCCTGTTAACAAATCCCTCCCATAGTTAAAGGGCTGTGACAAAGGTCGGAGTGTGCGTTGCAGGAGCGTTTGAAGTTCCCGTGACTTGGAGGAGTGACAGTTTCTTTTGTCGGTGAGAGTTGGGAAGGTGGCACTCCGGGTTGAGTGATAAAACCTCACCGCGTTCACTAATGTCACAGCTCTGCTAATTTCACAACCTTAATAGGATTCATTTGTCACTTACGGCATTGCCAAACTGAGCCCTGTTTTCCTTCTAACTTGGTGACAAGTCTTAAAAAGACAAAAAGCATCAAAGCTGATGTCACCTCTGATGTGTGGCACTCGGAGAGGCCATGAGCTCCACATCGGGGTGCCGGGGAGCAGAGCGGGGCCATGGACTCCCACCTCTGTGTAGTGGTTTCCTCGGCCGGTGGGCCTGGCCGGTGTTCATGGGAGCCCAGTGTGCAGAGCCCGCCGTCCCCGGTGGGCCAGGGCCACTCAGGAATTCCTGAGCGGGAGGAAGCTGGAGCCTAGGCAGATGGGTCTGGGCTGGGCCTGGTGGGAAGCTCCAGTTTCCCGAGTCTTAAGCCTAGGGCCGGGCTTCCTTGTGGGAAGTCGGAGTTGGCGGGCAGGAGTGATGGCAAGGAATTGTGTGCCAGGGAGGTCAGCGGGGCGGCTCTGTGACGGGCCCTGCTGAGGCTCCGGCTGACAGTGCTCCCGCCCACACCTCTCGGACTCGGTCCACGCTACAGCGTCTCCAGGCCATGCCCAGATGCAGCCATGATTCACACAGAAGGCTCCACGTGGCAGTGAGCTCGCCAAGCCGTGTCAGGGCACAGGGGCGGTTGATGGGTCCCGTGTGGACGCAACCTTGACTTCTTTAAAGGACCCAATGGTTTGCCAGGTTAAAAATTACCTTTAAACGACGGAAATTACGGCCACGTCCAGCGAGGATGAGTTGGGAAGGGGCAGTCAGTTTGATGAGAGGCCAATTAACATTTCGAGCACCACCGGCAGCGCCAGAACACAGATACGCCACAGAGGGAAAGCGCCCCTCCTCGGGCCAGCAGCGGCTCACTGCACCCACGGCCCCTGGGCCTCCCGCCCCACACAGGGCTGTTTGTGCCCCGGCTCTAAGAACTGTGTCTGTGTTTGGTCACATCTGGGCACTGCCTCTCCCCTAGCCCCCCACCCCCCACTCCATCCTCTTTCTTGTAAAGGCCATCTCGCAATGTGGGCTCCCTTCTCCTGACCACATACGGTGTCACATCCGTCACCCTTCCTTGTCCAGCTGCCAGGGCCTTGATGGAGCCAGGAGGAGAGTGAGGAGCCAACAGGGCCATTTCCCGTCATGCCCAGCGCCTGGGGTAGAAAGCCTGGCCTTGTGCCCTGAGACTCAGTATATGTGTATGTGAGAGACAGTCCATGCATCCCATGTGCATGTGTTGATGTGCACCCAAGAGAGTATGTGCGTACGTGTGCTGTGCATACAGAGCACATGTGTGTATGTGCATCAGGTGGTCTATGAGGTGTGTGTGTGTGTGTGTGTGTGTGTGTGTGCGCCCCACCCTGAAGACACCGGCAGTGTGGAAGGAAAAGCAGGACAGTGACTCCTGTGCTGCGTGGAGATGAGCTATGGATGAGATACGCTGACCTGTCCAGTGGATGGGACTGTGTAAGCACCCGGGGTGGCACCTGTCCGTGGCACTGGGGAAGGGGCCTGGAGCTGTATGACAGGAGTTGGCTGTGGTTGCACTGAAGCCCAGGGATGTCCTGTACCTCCCAGGTAGCTAGGATGAGAGGCTTGAGTCACAGTCCTGGCATGGCATGGGTTTTGTCTTCGACAGAGGAATGCACAAATAAATTGAAGAGCTTAATGGCATTTACAAGCCATTAAAATGTCCCCAGTCCTTCAGTGGTGTACAGGCACTCATGGGGCCCACAGCCCTCGGTGTTCCAGCAGCTTCCACAGCTTTGTGGGGTTGCCTGGTCATCCACTGCCACCAGGAGGCAGCCCCCACCCCCCACTGGCCCCTCCCTCGCTCTGTGCCTGCCCTCACATGGCTCACCTGGCCACCTTTCTTCCCCAAGTTTAAGAACCACTTCTTTTCTACTCTTGGACCTTGGTGCCCGCCCTGCACTCGTCCTCAGCCCCTTTCCTTCTTCTGGAGCTCCTCCACCCCTGCATATCCACAGTATGTGGTACCTGCCTCGGCGCCCTGGGCCAGCTGCTCTCTGGGCTTGCAGTCCACCCCTCTGCTGCTCCTCCTGGATATGGCCTGTGGTCCTGGAGTCCGTCTCGTCAGGGCCTGACTGAGCCCAGTGCGTGCTGGGAGCTGAGCAGCAGCGTCTTCTCCTGGGTCTCTGGAAGTGCCCGCCCCAGAGCCACATGTCCCCAGCCGAAAACTGCCTGCAGCTCCTCGTTGGCCAGAGGAAGGGACTTCATCACGCTGTAGGTGAGGCCCCTGGCTGGGCCAGGCAGGCAGGCAGCCTCGGCTGGGTGCTGGGCTGCCCGCAAAGACCTTTCCACATTCAAAGTTCTCTTACGTGAGGGGTCCAGTGCCAAGCCTGGTCAAGCAGGCCATCCCGTGGGTGTACAGGTGGCTTGATGGCCACACCACAGGAGGCTCCTCGGTGGACCCCGGATAGCTCACACCCCGCACACCAGTGTCAGGCCCCCAGGGCCATGTTGTCTGCCCTCCCGCCTCATTGCTGGTCAGGGCACCTGCACAGGCTCCTTGAGCACTGGTTTCTCTCCTTCCCTGGTCCTGCTGCCTGGTTGTGAGATTGCAGAGGCCCCATCTGCAGAGTGGTGGCAGACACTCCTGGATACAGGAGCAGGGAGAACTGGGACCCGGGCCCTGTCGTGAGGCAAAGGAAAGAGTTCTGAGATGGCCCCCTCTTTCGGCTGGGGCAATGGAGGTCCCAACCCCTGGTATTTTTAAAGTCAAGAAACAACCTAACAGAGACGTTCAGTGCAATGAACCCATTCTGGAGAAACTCTGAGAGCCACATGAGGCATAACCAGGAGAGGAGATTCATGTGGACACCATGGGAGCTCAGCACCGGGCCAGAGCCCTGGAGACTCCAGTCAGGGCTCAGATCAGTGAGACAGCTGGACTGTCGGGAGAAAGGAGATCCCAGCCTTGCAAGACACAGCTTGGATGTGGGGAGCCAGAGGCAGCCTGGGAAGGGACAAAGAGTGGCCAGAGCCGTGGATTTTAGATGTCAAGATTAATCTCTCCCCGTCTGAAATTGAATTTTAAACCATCAAGGAAGCTCCGGGACAGTGTTTTATTCAGATAGATTGCCTGTTCGTTGCTTGAAGTGTCTATTAAAAATTAAAATATGTTTACAGAAACATATATTCGTGGGGTGTTACAAATAATTTGCCTCTAGAAGCACACATCTTTTAGCAATTCAACGAGAAAAGTCAAAATTAGTAGGGTCTGATTATGCAGCCTGATCTGGGAGGATTTTAGAGACGTTGGCGTCTGCGCTGCGCTCGATGTTGGGTTTCCTGGAGAGAAGCGTCCAGATTAAGAAACAGAGGAGGAAGAAATGGGACGTGGAGACCAGGGACAGGAGAGTGGAATTTACACTGCGTGGCAGACCTGGCGGTCCACACTTGGAGACAGCCAGGACGCAGGCGCCTCTGAGCTGCTTCATTAATTGCACAGAGGTGAAGCAGTCTGCAGGGAGGGAGAGAAAGTGGAGAGAGGAATACACAGAGATGATTCAATCAGCATTACCCGTCATGCCACACCTCAGCGCAGCCCAATGGATGAACGGCAGTGTCGCTCCTTCTCCTCTTCTTTCTGGTGACGGTTCCACGGTTGAAGTGCAGGCCTCACTCTTGTTGGCAGACACCATCTGGCTGAGCCGTTCCTCGTCCTTGTTTTTCATGGGGCATTGTCGGGCAGGTCCACCAGGCCCACGTCTCCATCATCGCATGCCTCCACCTGGCCTCAGGTGGCCTCAGCCTCCCCGCCGGGCCGTCCCCCCAGAGCAGGTCCTTTGTGTGGCTGACTGGGCAGCCACCAGCAGCAAGGTCCCGACAGAGGCGCATGGAGGGAGGGTCCACGGGTCAGGTGGAGGCGCGTGGAGGGAGGGTCCACGGGTCAGGTGGAGGTAGGTGGAGGGAGGGTCCACGGGTCAGATGGAGGCACGTGGAGGGAGGGTCCTGTAGTCAGCCACAAGTTGAAACCCAGTCTCTGCCCCCAGCTGGTGTTGGGACCTGAAGCAGATCTCTGCTTTATCTTGTTCATTTGAACAATCACACCAGTGTTTCCCTCAGGAAGACTCATTCCCCTTTGCAAGGTGCTGGGTGCAGGTAGAGCATGTCGTGTGATGTCATGAGCCCCGGTGTTCTGTCTACCACACTTGACGACAGGTGCTGCACCCGTAGTGACGCTTTGTCCTCAGGGCCCGGCCTGGCCTCGGTCACAGAACTCGGCTCCAGCACCGCCAGCCCGTTTTTCTCCAGTCTCCGTTCTGCTGAGCGCTGGGGACACGTCTTTCTGCCGCTCCTCCTGCATGCTCTGGCTGCCTTGTCACACGTGTATCCAGCAGGCCCTGCCGGGGTCCTGGAGCACGCTCCCTCCCAACTGAGCCACTGCCTCCATAGCTGAGCTCTGGCCGAGGCCAGGGCTGCCTCCACTGACCACCCCTGGCTGTCTCGTCACTCCTGTGGCCTGGCGTGTGTGTGCCTCTGCGCCAGTGGAGCCCTCGGGGGTCTGCAGAACTCACTGGGGATGAAGCTCAGCTCCTTCTCATCGCAGCACACTTGCAGGGTGCAAAACTCAAGGCCCCCTGCGTTCCCCTTGACTTTGGGAGACAGCAGAACAGCTTCCTGTCTTCTTAGAGCAGAGCCCAGCAGAGCGCTCAGAGACCCACCTGGGTGAGCTCTGAGCTCTGTGGAGGAGCTGGGCAGGGGCTCTGAAGAAGGGGTTACCCTCTGGGCACTGCCCTGGCTTTCACCCCTGGAGCCACTTATAATTGAGTAAAACGCACACATGTGCCCCCCCACACACACATGCATGAATCACAGAGCCACGCCCTCCCTTCAGATTCCCCACCTAAACAGGCCTCTGCTTGGGAGGGGCGGGTAGGTCCCACTCCGTGGGCTCTGGGCTCGTTACTGCAGCAGAGTGCCTTTCCTTTCCACATTAGGTTTATTTAAATCGCACAGAATGCTCGTTTTTAGAAACAATTTGCACCCACCTAAAGGAATTGCTGCCATTGCTTCGGGACGTTTTTCACAATCCTGTTTTTAACAAGATTCACACGGTTTGCAGTCCTGTGACAACATGATTCCATTATGCCTTCCCCGTGGGGACAACCCAGAAAGATTGATTACACATTAAAGATGGTACGAAGGAAGCCACGTGTGGGAACTTCTCCCCTTGCTCGGGAGGAGCCTCCTCCCCTTGGTTCAGACACACCCCTGTGGGCGTCCGCAGCGTCCCTGCCACACGGGCAGGCAGTGTGCCTGCCTGCCTCTTTGTAGGGGCATTGGGGTCACAGCGCTTTCCCCGGGAATGTGTGTCTGCTCTCAAAGCTCGGTCTCCTCTGCAAGAATGGTCTGGGGTGAGGGAGGTCTGGGCAGAGGCAGGCGTGGGTCTCTGGGAAGAACTTGGTGGCAAGTCCCTAGAACCTTCTTTGGCAGAGGAAAAAGAAACTGTGGGCAGGTGGACGTGGGGTGGCACAGCTCAGGGAAACACCCAGCTGTTCACAGAGTGACGAGGCAGAGTTCCGGAGCTGCTGCTCCTTAACTGGAAGAGCCGGAGCACACGAGAGTTTGAGTGTCTCCCTGAGCCCTCGGGACACTTGAGAACCAGTGTGACAGCAATGCTACATCCCACGGTGCCCGTCCCAGAAACGCCATCTACACAGCCACGTTCCTGGAGGCCTCCCGCCCCCCACCTTCCGACTGCATCCTGCCCGGGACTCACCCTGGAGACAGAAAGGCAGCTGTCACTGGGCGCGGTGGCTCACACCTGTCATCCTAGCTACTCAGGAGGCTGAGATCTGAGGATCAGGGTTCAAAGCCAGCCTGGGCACAAAAGGACCTGAAACTCTTATCTCCAATTAACCTCTAGAAAATGGAAGTGGAGCCATGGCACAAGGGGTAGGGCAGTAGCCTTGAGCTGAAGAGCTCAGGGACAGCACCCAGGCCCAGAGTTCAAGTCCCATAACTCCCCCCCCCAAATAAAAACGAAAGGCGGCTGTCCTCGGCCCCCAGCTACCCTCACATCTCTGGTCCCTACTTCATTTTGGGACCTGATAAAACAGAAATATCCCTGGAAATTGATTTCCAGTTTCAGCAAAAGAGAATTGTATTCTGGGTCTTTCCACCTGTGAGGCCATCTTGAGTGAGTTGGTGAAATTTTTATTACCTGGCAACCTTCCCGTTGGCTGTTTCTAGGTGTTGTGTTCACAGGGTGTAGTGCTGTCCTCAGTGCCATCTTCAGAGCCATCACTAATAACGGCAGAGGTCTGGATTGCTGCTTCAGAAGGCAAAACGCCTCTGGGGCCACAGGCTGTCTGGCTCCTCCTCCTCAAGGCAGCGGACCATGTCCAGGCACCGTGCGGCAGGAAGGAAGCAGAATGTGCACGCACGGGGCAGCTCTCCTGCCTCAGCACACAAGCCAGAGTTCACCGATCGTTGTCGGGGGGACTCAGTTTATGGGACTCCCTCCAACAGCTCCAGACCCTGCAAAAGCAAATGCAATTTCCAGGTTGCCTTCGAGCAGGGCGTGAATTTTATGTACTGAAGGACCTTGATCTGCTTGCCACGGGCTGTTGTTCCACAGTGTATTAATTGGGTTTCTTAGCGTGAGAGCTGTTGTTCGGGTAGCTCAGAGGGATGAGAGGAGATAAAATTCATGAGCACCGCTGCTGCTCCAAATCGCGTCTTTGTTTTAAGGGAATTGCACATTTTGTGGAAGCACGAGGCTTTCCTGAGCGGGAACCATGGGCTCTCGGATGGTTTACAGTCTGCCTGGACAGGCGGCTCTGTGGGAGGCCTGGAAGTCTTGTTAACCAAGTGAATGCGCCACTACCTGCATTTTAATCCTGCAAAGACAAACTCGGGCCATTCTGTCCTGGTGGAGCATCACTAATTCCAGTTGTAAGATAAACTTGGTAGAGCTGGATTTTAGAAATTAGGCCTTGGAGATCCGTTAGCCGGGTGATGCACCGATGCTAAATGAGTGGCTTGGATTAGTGTCAAGGTAATTCCAAACAAATCTCCAGATGTGACAATAAAGTGCTGTTGGGGTTTGCGCCGGAGCTGCCCAGCGGAAGGCGAGACGCGGCGTTTGAAGTCGGAACGTCCGTGTGCTCTTTCCACTTGCTCATCTTCATTAAACTCTGAGCAAAGATTGTTGCCAGCGTGACACCAGCAGACCTGGGGCAGTGGTGGCTGTTGGTAAACAATGCCGTAATGTTGCTTTCACCCCGTTTAGCTGCGGGTGGTTCCAGCAGGACTATACCCACACCCCTCTAGGCACAAGAAAAGGAAGAGCAGTCCAGAACACTGCCCCTCTCCGCTCTTGCCGGGGCCAACTGGCAGCAAACCAGGGTTCGCAGATTGGGGTTCCTGAAATAGGGGACAAGGACTAGGAAGAAAAAGAAGAGAGACAGACACACCGGGTCCGGGATGTCCGCAGTCCAGGCAAAGACTGCCGAGACTGCCGCGTTTATTTTCCCCTCCCCCTTCTTCCCTCCTCCAGACCCAGGGAACCTCCAGGTGTTACATTCATATGGTAATTCTCAGGTCATTTACATAGAATAGGGCCAGAAAGCAATAAGACAATAAAGCCATCATCTGATGCAAGTCAAGGTACAGTTTGATTCCACTGTGGCTCCCAACACGCTCTCCCGGTCGTCCACCCCACCAAGGCCCCATGGGGAAAGCTCCGCAAGAACAGCACTGCCAGGACGCGTGCGTGTGCTCCGTGGTTTGCGGGAATAGAGGAGTTGAGATGGGCGGGTGAGAACGGGCAGCTCCTGCCCTCTGGGCTGCTAGGGGACAGTGTCCCCTAGACAGCAGTGTCCCCGTGGAGGGCAGTGTTCCCGTAGAGTCCACTGTCTTCATGGACAGCAGACGGCAGTGTCCCGGTGGGCAGTGCAGTTCCCGTGGAGAGCCCACTGTGTGGAGAGCACTGCAGAGGACTCTGGTCTGCTCACTGCCAGCTGGCCCAGCTCTCGTTCCACTCACTGATGAGTCACCAGCCGGGCTAAGTAGCTTTAAAGACTAAAGTCTTTTCTTCCTGTAGAGAAGACATGGGAGAAACCCAGCAGGAAAACAAAAGCCTGCCTCTCCTTGGAATATTGATGGCCCTGAAGCCTGGCTGTCGGGCAAGGAGGGCCTCTGTCCACCACCAGGCTGTGTGCTGCCAAGGGCAGTGGTGACTTCACTGCATCTGATCAAGCAGCTCACGGGCATCGCGTCCTCGGGGTCACTTCCCCTCCCTGCTCCACGTACCGGGAGGTCCTCCCTCACTGGCCTCTGGGTCCTCTCTCAGGCCAAGGCAGTGCCCATGGCAGAGCTGAGCTACTCTGCTGTGAACCACAGGGCACCCGTGTCTGAGCTGTGGACCCCTCCGCCCATCAATTCCTCCATCACATGTTAGGCAGCGAGGTTCCCAGCATCCTGTGCAAGGAAGGGGTGCCAAACCCACATGGGTCTGCGTCTACCAGCAAGGCAGGGGATGCTTAGGAGAATGGCGTCTACGTGTGTTCAGAACCAAGGACAGGGTGGTTTACATCTGGCTTCTCGCAAAGCCAGGATGACAGGTAGGCAAACTGAATTTTATACATAAATACTCGCCTCTCTGCTTGCCTGCCTGCCTGTCTGCCTGCCTATCTGTCTGTCTATCTAATGTCCAGGAGAACTGAGAAAATACTGGACCTTGGGAGATTCCGGTGAGGAAATACAGTGGGCAGCAGAGCCTCTGGCGCTCGGATTAACAAGAATTGAGATCTGGCCCACAGCCTGCATTCACAAAGCAAGTTTTACTGGAATACAGATTTGGTTTCGCGTTTTCCCTTGCTCAGGGAAGAGCCTGGGCTCCTCCTTGCACAGAGGGACCTGGAGAGCTGCTCACGGAGCTGAGAAGCAGCCCGGCGCGTCCCCTGGGCCCCTCCTCACCCCGTAATACTTGGAGTCTTGTCCTTGGTTGTCCTCACCCCTGCACCCCAGGCCCCAGACCACCCCACCCTCCTGATGGGACGTAGGAGCCTCTTGGGCCTTCTCTGTAGGGACAGCAAATTGAGTTTTGTGTGTTCCCCTTTGAGTTGCTTAGGGCCCCTCCAAAGGAGATTGAAAAATAGTTTTATTTTCTTCTGCATCATTTTTCAGCCTCTGTCCCAAAGGTGATGAATCGGATTAAAAATGACTATAAGCTAGCAGAGTAAATAGCCACCTGTTTGCCAAGGGTGAGAGTTCTGGCAATTGCCAATGGGATGCATGGTCTTATTTTTTAACTCCATATTCTTTCGTGTCACCTGCATTGAGATTGACGGGCATCCCTGCACACACGTGAGATATGGAGAGCCCTGCACCCAGCGCTCAGCCCGAGAGGACAGCCTGGCCCTGAGCGCCTGTCGGCTGCCTCAGAGCGCCCATAAAACTTGAGCAGTGGTATGTGTTGACCCACATGCCACTAAATCACTTTCTAATTTACCAGTCATGGCCCAAGAGGCGCAAGAGAGGGAAAGTCTCAAGAACAACTGGGCAAGGTCAGTTGTGCTCAGAACCACGCTAGAATCACCTGCCGTTCTCGCAGGGTCTCTGCTGCCCACCCCACTCCTGCCTGTGTGGAACTGCTCTCTGGCCTGCCCCACACTGGGGGAGAATTCTGGGGGGTCAGGGAGTACACCCAGAACGTCACGCCATCCCTTGCTCCCCAACTTTCTGCTGGTGGAGAGGCTCAGGAGAGCTGCAAAAGGAAGAGGAGCCCTATTCAGGGTGAGAACCCGCTGGTCTACTTAAATCCAGACAAACTCCATCCAAACATCGCTGCTCAGTACAGCTGTTCAACGTGACGAGTCTCAGACACACAGAAAGGGACAAAAGCAAAGCCACAGTGCCCCGTCTCCCCGCACACCACGGGCCACCCGCTGCACGGCCTGCTTCGACAGGGCCCTGCAGTGTGAGGCAACCAACCCAACAGATTTGCTTGTGGTCGTGGCATTGGGCCACTGATCTAGAGCTCGTGTTCCAGAGAAGTCGTGCCAGGACAAAGCGGGGATGCTTGAGTGAAGAGGGGCGCGTGCCCTGGTAATAAATGCTAATTACCTTCTCCGTGGCTCCACTGGGTTGCTGGAGCTTTTCTCCCCACCCATGTGCTGTTTGGATGGGTAGTGGCTGTGAAGACTGACAGCTTGTAGGAAAACCTCAGCATGGAGACGCTTACAGGGGCTGTGCAGGGGGCCGGGGTGCAGGGAGACGTGGCACTGGGCCAGGCCTCTTCGGAGTGTGCAGGGCGCAGCAGGCACCTGCACGGGCCGGAGAGGGGGGGCCGTCCCGCTCTTCCCCACCCCTCCTGGATGGAAGCGGCCACTGCGGGGTGGTGCATTGCTCAGGCTCTGATGCCAGGAACCAAGGCCAGGTGGGTCGTCTCCTGGCAAGTTATGTCAAGGCAGTGTGAACAGGAATGTGAGCGCGGTCTAGTGTTGGCGGCAGGGTCAGGGCGGGGTTTGAACCGAGAGCCTCGTGCCTGCTGGGCAGGTGATCTCTGCCGGCAGATTTCTCTCTTGGAAGCCAGTGGTAGGGCAGATCCAAGCCCACATGTAGCCAGGCTTCCCAAAGAGAAAGGGAGGCAGAGGCTCGGGCTGGTCCTGTGGTGCTGAGCACAGCTCCTGCCGGGCTCCATGTCGCAGGTCTCAAGAACTGGTTGGACGGGCTTCTTTGAAAGTAGAAGCAGGCAGACCTTCCTGCGCTCCGTCAATGAGACTCCGGCATGGAGACGTGAACGGTTCTGTGGGGCAGGTCCGCCGGCGGCCTGCGTGTGTTTACCGATCGTTTCATTGGGATTCAACATTCTGATGTTTGAAGCATCAGAATGGAATAACCGCGGTACTGATCTCATCCCCAGACCCTCAACCGCCACGCCTGGCCCTCCCACGGGCACAGCCCACACCACAGCTGCAGACCCCATGACCCCCAGGCAGGAGCAGAGGAGGGGAGGTGGAGGACAGAGGGGTCAACGGGGCCAGGGTGGGCTTCTCTTCTCCGTAAGGGGGCTTGGCTCCACAACATGGCACGCTCTGCAGACTCACTGTTGTGAGTGGGAGAAGAGAGGAGGGAAGGAGGGGAGAGAAGGAAAGGAGTCAGAGGAACTGGAGCAGGACTCCGAGGAGGCAGCTCTGACTTGTATTTTCTAAATGTGGGTATGAAACAGAATTTCTCCCTGCAGACCGGCCAGCCCTTCCCCAGCAGATAATGAGCCCCTGCTCAGGCTTGTCTCTGTGCATCTGGTGGGCCCCGGGCCTGAATCCAAGCTCCCCACCCCACCCCAGGCCTCACTGGGGCCTGCCGTGTGGCCTGCCAAGCTGGTAGCAAGGCACATGGCAGGACCAGCTGCAGACTTCCACACCTGTACTGCCCCCCGCCCAGCAGACCCCGCTGACTAACCCACCCCCCTGCCCAGGAGAAGTCCACGCAGGCCTGTGGTGCTGGGCTCGGGAAAGAAGAGGGCTTGCCTGGGGGAGCAGCTCTCTCTGGGTGGAGAAGTGTATGTCCCTTCAGAGGGCACTTGCGAGGTTCAAAATGCAAACCCACAGTGAGCTCCATTAAGCCTCAGGACTCTGGACTCTTCAGTTTGAATGTCAAACCGGAACGTCAGTGCGAGAGCCCTAGGGTGGAGTAGGGAACTGGGAAACCACATGGAAGGTAGCTGGTGGCCCCCTGGAGGGAGTGGGGTGTTTGCATGTGTGATGTGCAGACAGGCACACCGGGTGGGGCCCAGGTCCAGGGCACAGGGAGAATGGATGGATGGAAGATGGAGGATGCACTCGGGGTGGGGTCTGGGGTCTGGGGCCTGGGGAGGATGGATGGATGGATGGATGGATGGGAGAATACACTCAGAATGCTGCCCAGGGGGTAAGGCTGGTGGAAGATGGATGGATGGAGTACACAGCACGGCCTCCTGTGCTGACACAGGAAAGAAGCCAGTCAGTGAGTGAGGGCCCTGTGGTGGTGAACCAGTCAGTGAGTGAGGGCCCTGTGGTGGTGAACCAGTCAGTGAGTGAGTGAGGGCCCTGTGGTGGGGAAATCAGGTCTCCAGATGGTGGACGTGGACTCCCCCC
>NC_143526.1:46882136-46927136 GCF_031878675.1 Megascapheus bottae
CCCACGCGGTGGTCACGAGCCATGGCTACGGGAAAAAGAGCTGCCCTCCGCCAGCTCCCAGTTCCCTCCCCATTTAGCTTTGCTCCGGGGTGCCCTGTGCAGTGGACTGGCTCTTCCCTGACACTGGTCCTCTTTACACTCTGAAAACTTACAGACCCTCCAAGGGGCACTTGTCCATGTGGACCGAATCCATGGGCCCCAAACCAGAGCGATGTTTGATTCATTGTTGAAATAGCAGTCGGGCAGCCATCACTAAAAACCTCTGCAAACCCCAGCCGGCCCAGTGCTCGGTGTGAGAGGACACTGGTCTGGCCCAGTGTCCCCAGTAGGCTCTGTGTCTGGTGGAGACGGCTGTGGAATGCAGGCAGCCCTGCGTGGTGGGAGGCGAAGAGTGCGTCGTCTTGACCTCCCTCCCGGGAATCATTGTGGGTGTTCTCCTCGACGTCACATCCAGCTCTGACCACTGGTCAGTTCTTAAAGGTTAGTTGCAAAGTGGCCCCTGAGACCTCTGCTGGGAGCTTTTCCCGCCACCATCTTTACCGCCCTGACTTCTCCTGCTCTCTGAACGGTCATTGACCCACCATGGGCTTCCCACTTAAGCTGGTTGGTTTCTGGATGACACCCCTCTTCCCTTACACTGTCATTTCAATGGCACATTGGTTGACATCCGTCACCCGCCTCATCCGGGAATTCTCTAATTATGCTCCGTATCCCATGGGGCTGCTGGTTTCCTCCTGCAGACCAGCGTGGTCAGGACTTGAAGACCTTTCAGGGCAGGACAGGTCTTCATAGCAAGGTGCAGGAGACAGACAGTGTCTACGAGTAACTCCCATGGCTGTAGCCACGGGGACCTTGCAGGTGTGGATGAGTGGAAGGCCTTAGGGTCCTGAGCTATCCGAGCAGACCAGTGGAACCAGAGCCTCGCTTGGGGCATGGCTTGGGGGCATTAGCATGGGCATGGCACGGGAACCATGCTTCCCTGAGTGTGAGAAGGGGAGGAGAGTTCCAGCCTCGAGGCCAGTTGTGCGGCTGCTGAGCTGTAGTGACAGCTGGGAGAGTGGGCGGGGCTCTCTGTGACCAGACTGTGTGACTTAGCCAGGGATGTTTCTCAGGAATCCTGAGAAGAACGAAGCTGGCCAGGACATTTGGGGAAGGCTGGGTGCTGGTGGCAGAAGGGCCAACCTGTGTGTGCAGCTCTGGGAGGTGCCCTTGGCATAAAGCCGGAAGGGTGATGCCTTTGACTGGGCATGTGTGCTGCGGAAGGAGAGAATGCTAGCTTTGGCGATGTTCCTGGATTCTGTGTTTCATAAACACAGGCCTGCAGCTTCTCCTAAAGCCAGGCCTACCTGCCAGGTAGCCCAGGATGTGCCCATGTAGGCCATGGTGGGTTTGCCGACATCAGTCCTGAGTAAAGTGCACACCCTGGCAGCTCGAGAGCACGGCGTCTTCCCTGAGCTCCCAGGACCCACACTCAAGTACACAGTGCCCGGCGGTGTCTGGGAAGGGTTCCTGGAGGAAGTGACATAGCCAGGATGAGTGGCCAGCCCAGGGTCTCTCCAGGCTGGGGAAAGACCATCCTAGGCCCTTCGGGAATTAAGTGAGGAAAGGATGAGGGCCAGTGAGGCTTATGGGAAATGTGTGAGGTACACAGGGCTTTGTACTCATGTGGGTTGCAATACACACACGCTCGCGTGTTCACAGACACAGCCATCCGCACAGGACTGGGAGCCTTCTCCCTGGAGACCTGGCCAGGAGCTCCGCTATCATTCAGCTGGAAACCAGCTCCCCACATTCTAGCAGAAACTGAGCCTCACAGTGGACTCACCCCGGCACAGGGCTTTCCTCTCTTTCTCCCAAATTAACCTTTGTGTTCAAAGCCAAGGAGACAATATCTTTAAGCCCTGGAGGAAGGATGCTGAAGCAGTGACTCTTTGTAAAGGGCAAGCCGTAAACATAATTACCCTGCTTGTCCTGGTGGCAGTGGGGCCTGCCCTGGCCGTGCCACGCCCTCCTTAGCACCTAGTGAGCCTTTCTCGCTGGTGACACTGACAGCCCATCCGTTACCCCGTGCTGCAGCCTAGATAATGGCACGGGTAGTGCAGAACCCAACATGGAAAAGCATTTGGCAGTTGAAGAAATGTGTCTCTGGCATCATTCCAGGCAGGTCAGCTGGAAGGATGAGATGCTCTCAGGATGTGTGCAGCAGCCTGAGACTCACAGAGCATCTGTAAGGGAGGAAGCATGGGGGGGGGGGGGGAAAGCGGGGAGGGGAGGGGCGGGGCGTCCCGGCCGCAGAGTGTCTCTGTCCCATGCTTGTTCTTCTGGAAGCACCCCTCCACATGAGTTGACGAGCAGGCCTGCTCATCCCCCAGACACAGGCACACCCGTGGATCTGGGCCATGTTACCGCTTGGTCGGGGCATTGTCAGGCTGGCCGCCTGTCAGCCAGTCATCTGTGATAACGATGCGGTTGTGAGGCTCTGGGATGGCACTGCTGCAGATGGCACTCTGAAGGGAATGGAAACACTATTTCCCCACGATAATAGCTGGAAATGACCCTGGCAAGAGAAAGGCCTAGCCATGATAGGGTATAGCACCTACTTTGGCCCCACCATAGTGAACTAGAGGTCAAAATTGTGGGCGCCAGTGAATTGTTTTGTTTTATGCTACTTTTGCGTCTCCTTAAAATATGTCCCACGTGCATAGGGGCGTAAGGCAGGCTGGTGTTGAGTTGCTGTCACAGAAGTACTAGCTCTTGTCCACGACCACTGGCTCTTGATGAAAAGCTGCAGGGTGCTCTGGCCAGGAAGGCCCGGCAGGCCAGGCACAGAGCTCGCTGGCCACACACAGTGGTGCTGTCACTCTCTCCACGGCTTGTCTTCCCCCTCCTCTCCCTCCATACCTTCCTTATCTGTCTCTCCTTCTGTACCTCTGTCCCTCCCTCCCTCTGTCTTTGTCCTTGTCTCTGTCTCTCCTCTCCCCACTTCTCTCACCTTCTTCTCCATTACCACTCTTCCATCTCTGTGGACAAAAAGCACGGTGCCCTTATGCATTGTCTGCCACCAGGCTCTGTGCTCATGAGGTGGGCTTGGCACACTGACTGCAGTGTCTAGACCTGGGATCCTTGGGGGCAGAAGGAACGGCATTCCCAGCTGCGATCCGTGCTGCGGAGAGACGGAGGATGGCAGGTACTAGACAGGTGGAACATGGCGGAGGTGGTGGACATGAAGGCCTGGGCGGGCACGTGAGATGAGGACGTGTGGAGCTGTCACCTCCACCTTGGCTGCAGCGCCATGGGGAGGCCAGAGCATCCAGAAATAGTTTCCTGATTGGCCCACGGGGAGGTGGACCTAAGGGTGTGACGAGCAGCTGGATGCAGGCCTGTCCCTGGCGGCAACGCCAAGCCATCCATTTCCTGTCAGTTAACCTTTCCAGTCTTGGTTTCTTACCGTCACCTTTAATCTGCCTTTGCTCCGCGGATTTGAAACCCAGGTGCCATGCTGAATAGACAGATGTGGTAGAAAACAAACAAGCCCCGTATGTGGGAGCCAAATAGATGCTGAGTGCGTGCATGGATCAAGGCAGAATTCCCCAAACTCAAGACGAGCTAGCGGGATGGTTCCCGTTTTAACATTAGTTTGCATTTTCCTTTCATAAAAGTACTAAGTCATACCAGGTCCTTCCAAAATGCTAAGAGACTCGTGTAAAACCTCAAAGCTTTTTCTTTATTCTACTTAAGACAAAGAGAGTACAATTTTGAAACATATCCAATGCCAAACGCCTATTATTTCTGATTTTCTAAAAAATTATTTTCTCCTCTTAACTTAAAAAAAAAAACAGAGGGCCAAGAGTTTGGCCTAGTGGTAGAGTGCTTGCCTAGCATGCACAAAGACCTGGGTTCAATTCCTCAGTACCACATACATAGAAAAAAGCCGGAAGTGGTGCTGAGGCTCAAGTGGTAGAGCTCTGGCCTTGAGAAAGTCCAAGGACAGTGCTCAGGCCCTGAGCTCAAGCCCAGGACTGGCCAAAAAAAAAAACAGACATCAAACCTAGCATATTCGCACAAAAATGAGGAAGACCACAGGACAGAAGGGTTGGCATCTAGGAGAAAGGTGATGATGTCATAGGATGAGGAAAAAAAATGGTGTGGCATTTTTTTGAGGAGTTTGTCCCAATCAAGGATTTATGGGAGTATCTGAGAAGGTTTGCAGTGAAGAAAAATCAGCATGGCAGAATTCAGGCACAGCTGTCCCCGCCTTGGGTCAGGCATCTCTATGGGGCCATGCTCCCTTGAAGACTATCCAATGACTGGAAGAAACTCCTGGCTAAGTTTCTATCTACGCCACGCAATGATCAGCCAAGAGGAGATTGCTTTGTATTTAAATTTATTTATTGTTACTGTAAAGGTGATGCACAGAGGGGTTACAGTTACATCAGTCAGAGAAGAAGTACATCTCTTTTTGAACACTGCCACCCTGTGCCTCTCCCTCCCACCTTTCCCTCCCTCCCCACCCACATGGTGCCAGGTTCATTTTCAATAGTATTTTCAACAGTAGTAAGTACCACAGCTGCACCTTCCCTCTTCCTCCCTCCATTTCTGTGTCCCCCATTTCACCCTTCCAATGACAGATAAATGAACAAGATAAAGGCAAAGACAACAAAAGCAGCAACACAGGAAAGCAAGTCTTGTTTCCATTTCCTGGAGCTCGTTTAGGTAAACAGTATTGTATGTGATCAGTTGCATATAGCCACTGTCGTCCCTGTGTCTACTCCTACGACTGTGGCATTTGGTCTCACTGTGTGTGAGTGCCCAGAAGCCTCCATAATTTACCATGCCCCTGTGTATTTTTATTATGGACAGGAAATGGTTGTCTTTGTCAGACCAAGAGGAGAAGATGGGTGCTTTTGGTGCCTGGCCATTTTCAGGAGGGAAGCCTGCCTGGCTGTGCCAGTGTGTGAGGCGGCTGGGGTTCCTGCCCCGTGCTCCCTCTCTTCCTCTGCCTTGTCCATGTCCTCGTGCTCAGAAGCTTCACGTGAGCCTTTTCCTGCCCCTTCTGGCACACTGTGCTACTGAGCAGACTCAAGTTTGAATGACAGTGTGAAGCCACGCCCCCTGTGAGGGTCTAGTCCAGATGTGTGTCGTCCCAGTGCTTCCTGAGAAACCTGTCCTACCAGGATGGATGGTTTCCATGCCCAGTGTGCCTTACTCAGCCATGGGCACCCATGCCAGCAGGGCACATCCTGCCAGGAAGTGTTAACTGTGAATTTATCAAATGGTTCCAGTGGCATGGAGATCACAGCTGTCCCCTGAGAACAGAAGGGGGAACCAGCAGGCTGGTCATTTGCTCATCTACACAGAGCTGCCCTCACCCCAGGCCACGTCCACTACCCCAGCCAACTTTCAGGACCGTGGACAGAGCGTCCTCCAGCCTGTCTCCCGCCATGGTCTCCCAGGAGGTTGTGCCACTCTCTTCGGTGTGTTTGGAACTTCAGCTTCAAGCTGGCCTCCACTGCTATTGGTCCTCTCGTCTATGTGGCTTCAGGCTGTTAGAACGTTCTATGAAGCCAAGTACATCACTGACGGCAACCACATAGCCTCCCCCATTCTACTCAGGTGGCTCTGTGCCCTGCCCTCCACCGCTTCAACCACCTGCACGGTGCCAGTGCTCTGTGGCTGGATGTCTGTGTTTGGCAGGATCCAGACATCTCCACCGAGGGTCTCTCCAGGCCTTTGCCAAGAATGCTGTTCCACACTCAGCCAGGTAGCGGGCGAACATCACTTGCGAGGTGGTAGATCAGATGTCCTTGGGCCCTGCTCGGGGCCAAGCTTGGCAGCTGGGGCTGTGGAGCTGAGTAATATTCATTCTGTAGCCCTCGTTCAATAGCACCGGCAAGATGACTTGAGTCGAAGCAGACTGTGCAGCCTCACATTTCAGGAGGCTGCAAGGGGCCACAAGACACCCACCGCAGTGTCTAGCTCCACTCTTTTGCTGAGTGGAAAGTAATTTCTTCTTCCTGCTTGGGACTGCATGGGTCACGTGTCCTGGACATGCAAAGGGTACCGAACAGCAGGCTGAGGTTCTTTGTTCTACCCAGAAGGCGAGTGTGGATAGGCAAGGAGACACATCTCTGGTGCTAGTGATCCAGGGCCCTGCTGGATTTTGTATTCCTCATTCTCTGGTAGCAATGAGCAGAGGCAACAGAGAACAGCATGCAGCTGGCACCTTCTAGTGGTAGAGCTCTCAGGCAGGCCTGGGCGGGGCACCCCAGTCCAGCAGGGACAAGCGCTGCTGCTCTCCTGCCTGGTTTGTCCGACCCTCAGCCCCTGACCTGGAGCCGGTCTTACAGCTCTGGGGCCTAGCAGGTAAGCTCTGCAAGCCTTCAGGCTCAGCAGTGCTCTGGAGCTCTTACAGAGACGAGGTCCCACTGACTCCCCTCCCTGGCTCTTCACAGCCTCTTCCTGCAGCCTCCGCTTCCTGCCCTCTCTCGCCTTCTCTCTACTTCTGTCATCCTCCATTGTCCTGGCCACCTCTGCTCCCTGACTATGGGACTCATTAGCTGCCTGACACTACCGCCCACCCCGGCCAAGGAAGTGGCGTCCAGTGCCTCCTGCCCCCTGCCCTGCCTCTGACGAGACGATGGAGTCTTCTGCCTCCTCTGCTGGTGCTGCTGCCCCTTCCCGATTCCTTGGTGCCGCCCCCATCGGTCCACTCCACTGATGATGGTCAGAAGCAGACAGGAAGCCGAGTGTGTTGGACCACGTCTGCCACCCCAGTTATAGAGGAGGTTGGAGAGGGAGAGTGCGACCCAAGGCTTGCAAGGCCCCTGTCTAAAGAAGAGAAGCCAAAGGAAAAGGGCCGGGTGTGGCTCAGGGGATAAAGCAAGACTGAGGCCCTGGGTTCAAGCCCTGGCACCAGAAAGAAGACCAGAAAGATGCTCATTGGGCCTAATGGTGAAATGCCCGGGGAAGCTCAAGAAGTGAGCTTGGAATAGTCTATGGTTTATAGAGCCAGATAGGGCTGTGGCCAGAGCATCTGCCACCGGTCACATGTCCCTCCCACTCCCTCCTGCAAGTGGAGCGGCCTGTGTTTGAACCAACCACAAGCCTTCTGCTGGACTTCCAGTTCATGCGCCCCTCTCTCTGACCCTAGAAATGTCTGCAGGGTCCCCCAGAGTGCCCAGCCCCAGCTGAAGAGGACAGGTTCCGGAATGGAGCTGAGCTGCAGCCGTAGCTGTGGTGTCACTTCCTCATGGAGCCTGTGGGGTGTGGCCGACACGGTCCTGCTGGAGGCAGGCAGGGCAGGCACTGGGCAGGCTTTGACAGTGGGCAGCGAGAACACCCAATCACCCCGAGTCCCCAGCTTCTCTGTCTACTTAGAGAAGTAAACATTGCCAGGGCTGCTTACCTGGAAGGCTTTTGTCACCGTGACCGTATTCCTCTCTGCTCCAGTGGAAGCTCACAAATGCGGCTTGACGGTCGTCAAACCACTAAGGAAGGGTGTGCGTCCTGTGTTTCCATCGTCTGTTGAAAGGCAAGCTCGGGGAATGTGGTACGCGCTCCCTGCGCTGGGTGTTCCTCCTGCCCCCACTGGAGGGTATAAGATGGAATTACACACGGAAGCCACCTGCCCTTCCGGCTTTCAGGACCCTCTCTGGACTTTTGCTCCCCAGCTGGTCTTTGCCCACAGGCCTCAGTCCACCGACAGCAGAGGTTGGCGGTGGTTCTGCCACCTTTCTATTGCTTTGCTTGTTCATCTGTTTTCATGTAGAGCTACACCAGATGCCATGCGAGCCGTCAGTGACTCATGCCTGTAACCCCGGCTACTGAGGAGACAGAGATTCTAGGAGCTCGGTTTGAAGCCAGCCGAAGTAGTGAAGTCCATGAGATGCTATCTAGTTAACCAACTGAGAGTGGGCCCTCCAGGCCTCTCGTCTGTTCTCCCTTCCCAGTTGTGCTTTCTTTTTTTCTCTGCCTGTCTCTCCCAGTCAGTCTCCTGCTCCCGATCTCCTTACCAGCCCCTAGTCTCCACACGAAAGTGCTTCAGAAAGCAGACACACCTTTGAGGTTATGTAAAACTCGGCGCAGCTTAGAGAAAGAGCACAGCCTCTGGGCACTGCCTCAGACCTCATCCGGAAGGCAGTACAGCCCCTCGTTTCAGAGCCCTCCCGGAGCCTGTGCGCATGTGCCAATCAACCAGAGAAGCCTCAAGGGCCAGGAACCAATAGTCTCACCTTTTAATATTTCCCAAGGAAACGTGCTTGCTTCCGTGCCGCACGTGCAGATTCCATTGCTTCTGGGCAGTTCCAGTCATTTACAAACTGTCCGTCTCCCTGTGGAAGCCAAGCTGAGCGGCTAGGAAAATCTGGAGGGTGGCCTTCATGGGGTGGGGGGTTTGGGGGATACTGAGCCGGACATCTGAGCCACGAGGGAAGGGGTTAATTCCAAGACAACAGTCACTTGTTCGGGGGAGGTAGCTACGTTCCTTTCAGCTTCTGCCTCTGAAGCCGTCTGCAGGGGTTGTGCTACACACGGTCGGCAGCCCTTCTGTGCTTTGTGTCCTTGTGGCCATCACCTTTGAAGCCCACACTCGGAAGTTTTGGGAGTTTGTCTTCCCACAGTGGCCCAGCTTAGAGGCTTGCATGTTCTTGTGCCCAGGGACAGCTGAAATGGCCGAGCTCTGAGACCACTGCCTGGACCGCATGGGGCAGGACAGGTGGGCAGGGGGAGAAGTAGGACTGACTCAAGGGGTGCGGTGCCATCACAAGTGCAGTGCCTGGCACAGGGCTGCTCAAAGCCTTGGGGTTTCCTGAGCACTGGAATGTCTTCTGTCACCAGCTCCCCCTCCCCACCACACCTGAGTTGACAGGAGTGAAGTTGCTCAGGTGGGGCCAGTGGCCAGAAGGACCAAACAGCCAAAGGATGGGAGTCTCCTGGAGACTGAGCTCCGAGGGTCCCTCCTGTGGTGAGGCACGTGGGGTCCTAGGAGGGATCCCGGGAGGGGTCCTCCCTGGCCGGCCTGAGGGCCCAGCGCTCTCTCTGGGGCTCCTCTGTGCCTGGACCTGTCCTTCACCGTGAGTCAGCAAACGTGAGGAAACTGCCTGGGTTCAGTCAGCCATTCTTGCAAATCCTGCAGGCTGAGAAGAACGCCACAGGAGCCCTTGTTTTACAGCCATTCTGTGGGAAGCCTGGGGCTGGGGACTGGGGGCTGGGCTTCAGGGCGGCTGTCTCGTGAGACTAAGCCACTCCGTGTAATGAGGTTCAAACGGAGCAGAATTGTTGCACTTCTGCTTTGGGTGTTGGGGTGTTTGTTGGTATCAGAGGGAAAACAAAAATCCCTGCAGAGGGTTTCAGCCAAGAATAAAGGGAAAGCAACTCTTATTTTTGAAAATAACTATAGCCAAAAGTTCAGTGGGGGACCTGTTCCCGAAGTCTTTGTGGAAATGGGGTGTGGGTCCTCTGCGCAGACCCCCTTCGAAGAAGCCCACCCCACCGGCTCCTACCCCACCATGTCCAAGTCCAGCATGGAAACCTAAGACCCTGCCTCCCGAAGGACCACGGCTGGAGGGTGGCTCCTGCCACCTTGACGTAACTCCCTCCTGTCTGTCCTGTGCCTTTATGAGAAACATCTATGATCAGTTCGACCTCAGAATGCCCAGGTTCAGCTCATCTATGGACTCTTAAGCCTCCTCTATCCACATTTCCAAGAGTAAAATGGATTAACGGCTGGCGGGTAGCCAGCCAGTCATGCTAAATATACTGCCTCATTTGGTTTTCCTCTTGTCTCTTTGCAGCACCCTGAGGAAAAAGCATAGCTCTAGGCCCAGGGAAGTCTGTTTCCCAACAGACAGTGAGATTATTCATGTGTAGGCTCAGGGTTTACAAAATTAGTGATTTCCACAAAATCAGCATATAAAAATGAGAGCAACTGAATTTTGCGGTGGTCGGCGCAGCAGTGGTGAGGAGGGGTGCGCCGGGAGGGGTGGCTAGCCGAGCCCTGGGCACCCCCTCCCCACAGAGTAGCCTCACTGGCGTGAGCCTGCTGAGAAGCAGCTTCCACACCCACACAGAGCTCAACATCCTCCTGCCAGAGACTCTGGAGTACAGCAAGGGAAGGGGGACCTGTGTCGAGTGGCAGACCCCGCAGGCCTGGCTCTGTCGGACCCCACAGCATCCCACTGGAGGACGAGGAATCCATGGCACAAAGCTGTTTCTAGAGCTGAGGAATCTGGGGAGGGACTCCTGTGCTGTGGAGGTGCAGCCTGGTCAAAATCACGGTTCGCAAGGTCTGATTCTTTGCCGACTGCATTTCCAGGAAATCCAGTGAGGACACGAACACTGTCTATCCCAGCCACAGGGCAGGATGGCAGGTCACAGTGCTCAGAGGGTCGTGAATGAACGAATGAATGAATGAATGAGGCTAATGAGCCTAGACAGGGGTGCTCAGAGATACACCAGGGAGAGGGGTCTCATTTCTCCCATTTAGCGCCCACAGCCTAGGACTGAATCTCCTCTCAGGCCAGTGTACCAGCCCCTGGAGCACATGCCCCATGGAAGGGAGAATTATAGAGACAGACAGAAGATAGACAGATGACAGACAGACCGACAGACGGACAGAGGTATAAATCTACTTGCTATATATGGAGGGGAAAAAAACAGAAACAGAGATAAAGACAACTGTTTGCTAACATGTCCCACAATTCATTAATGAACGTGTTTAAATTATTTTTCTTACAATCTGTTTCATTGAAAACAAGGTCTTTCATTACTTGAGTTCCCTGGAAAGCAAGGGTGGTTGCTTGAAACCCTCTCCCCATGCTGTCACCCGCCTTTCTACCTAGAACTCCCTGCCCACTGAGACTGCTTTCTCCTCTGAGACCCAATGCCCTGGATTCACACCCCGGGTCCCTCTGGGGCCCTGGGTCCTGGGTCCACAGCCAAGGCCCCTCTCCAGCAAGCTGGTATGCTCACGTCTCCACAGGCCTGTGGAGATCGCGGTGTTCCGTGTAGTGGTCGACAAGGGTTTAAGGATTGTGTGGCGTGGGCTTCTGTCTCTGTTACAGTGGGTTTCTTAAAACCCCTGTCAGCGCTTCTCCCAGAGATCAACTTGTGAAATGCGATTCCTCTGGAGCACCCGCCATCAGGTGGAGTTCAAAAATGAGAAAGAAAGCCACTAGCTATTGAAGAGGCTGAGACCTGAAGACCAAGGTTCAAAGCCAACCTGACAGGAAAGTCTGGGAGACTCTTATCTCCAGTTAACTACCAAAAAGCCAGAAGCAGAGTTGTGGCTCAAGTGGTAGAATGCCGGCCTTAAGGAAAAAAAAAAAAAAAGAAGAAAAAAGAAAAGCAAAAAACTCAGGGACAGTGCCCAGGGCCCAAGTTCAAGCCCCAGGACTGGTGTGCGCACACACCACACACACACACACACACACACACACACACACACACACACACACACACACACAGAATGAGAAGAAAAAAAAATCTCTACCGGACCACACTTCCAGGGTGAGGCACCCCATATACCGGTGCCTGCTTCCTCATTTCTTTCTGCACTAACCTGCCTGCAGCTTCTCAGAGCATTGCTGCTGAGATTATTTGACATCCAGCAACTGTCTCCAGCAGAGCCTGCCTCCTCTGCTGACAGAGAACATGCCTTGAATGAAAGTTCATTAGTCTACTGGAACATCTCAGTTAATTGCAAGGCCAGAACCCAGAATTGTCGAGTTCATATTTCCATCTGTACATGAGCGCAGTCATAAAAAAAAATATTTTGGACAGGTTAATTTGCCTAAAATAGCGTGCAGTCAATCAGAGTAACAGAGTTGTTGATGCCTGCATCTGTCAGACGGACCTCCGTCCGCGCTGTCCTTCTTTGGGAAGCATCTCTAGCGCGCAAACGTTGGCAGAAGTACAGCAAACAAGAGCCCAGCTGCAGAGGAAACGCTGTGCTAGCTCAGAACGCCAAACAGCTGGGCGCTGCGCTCTAAGAGTGGCTGATAGTTCAGGGTCCTTTCTGAAAGTAAAATGTAGTCATTGAAGTCTAAGATGGCTGTAATATTTAATTCTGATTGATGATATTATTTACATCTGTTAATTTTATACTTTTTCTTAATTTGCCGCAGATGGAAACCCTCTTTGCAATGAAGTGTGTGTGCTTCTCTCTGAAGATCTTAATGCACATAGGTATTTAATTTAAAAGTAAAAGTAGGTGAAGTGTAAAAACTGTAATTATTAAAATGGCTCCTTATCAAAGCTCCATGGTCCCAGCTGCATAGGAACGCCCCCTTGCCGTTTTTCAGCCGGCGGCTGTTAATCTGTGAGGATCGATATGTTGTTTCTCAGTGCAGCCCTGAGCTGTGGGCCTCTCGTGCAGTCTCTCTTCCAGGCCTGTGCTTGCGCAAAGAGAGCAGGAGGAGATGACCCAAACCTCTAACCCTACTCCTAACCCTAACCCCTAAACTTAAGCCTAACTCAAACCTTTAACATAGCCCCTCCCCACCCCATCGTGAAACCATTTCTAATGCCCCTAACACAAACCCTAACCCCTGAGCCTATACCTACCCTTAACCCAAGCCTCTAACCGTAACCCTAACCCTACCCTCTAACCTTTTAACCCTAACTCCTAATCCTATCCCTAACCCTAGCCTCTAACTCCTCACCCTAACCCTAGTCCTAACCCCAGAACAGACCCTGCGGCAGAAATTTCGTGAGGTCCCCTTCATGCATGCCAAAGTTTATAGAAACCCCACTACAATGGAAACAATTTCAAGAACAAATTGAGCATCTAAATAAAGTGTAATTGCACAGTTAAACCATAGAAAGAGTGCTGGCTCGTGGGACCAGTCGTCAACAGGAAAGGAGGGTTCTAGTGCATCACGGGCAGAAATCATGTTTGCAATCAGAAAATCAAATTTACCCAGAATCTAAACAGGTCTCTCTAAAGAGAGCCCCTGAGACAGTATCCTCTTTGGAAACGAGTGGGCATGTCTCTTGTGGGAGGAACTGGAATCAGGATGCAGACCTGGCTCTTCCATTTCGTGGCTCCTATTCCTTCTGGAACTACGTTTTCTCTTTGGCCCTTGCTCAAAAGGTTTCCAACAGCTCGTGTGTGTCCTAGAGGGTCTCCCATGAGGAGATGACCCAGTGACAGTGTCCTGTGGGGAAATGAAAAGGTAGCAAAGTACCTGTGTGGCTTCGAAGCATCCAGTTGTTCTCTCCGTCAACTTGTCCTGAGCCACACTGCTGACGATGGGACCTGAAGTGTCCCCCAGCAGAACCCAGCATCAGGCAGGTATTGACAGGGTCTTCCTCCATACTCCTGGTTGCATGGGAAAATGGCTTGCAATCCACCGAGAGCCAGGCTTTCTCCCTGGGTGACACCCAGGCCCCCCAGTAGACTTCTCCAAGGGGCCCAAGTCCATCCAAGCCCAGACAGGTCGGGGGAAGCATTGGGGACCAGTCTATGTTTCTCTGGGTGGGTCCTTAGTTTGCTCAATCACCATTCAAATGTTTAATGAGATTGTTTTCCCTCCGTGGCATCAGGCGCCTCTGACATTTGCTGAACCAACTTGGCATCTCTATTAAGGATTTAGATACACAGTGTCCACCGCTTCCAGCTGTCTGTGTGATGGTTTGTTCCAAGAAGCTTGTGTGGGAGAGGAAAGCTGGAGAAACACAGGCTGCAGTGGGTCAGAAATAATGATCATGAGGACCAAATATCAGCAGATCAGTGAAAACAAATTTGAAAGCCTGTGAAAACAGCATCCGCTTAGAGGAGACGTGGGCTGCTGTGTGCCTTTGTTTTTCAGGGCTGGAGTGCTGAATTCTAGGCTGGGCTCTGCCTGCCCCTCCTGTTCAGATGCTTGGGCCTTGAGATTCCAAAGACCCCATGGCAGCTCAGTGCGCCTCTCACTGCCCCCATCTCCCAGCCAGCGCTCCGCCAAGTTCATGCTAGAGAATGGCCGCCATAGAAAAAAACAGGCTGCTTTTAAACTTTCTTTCCTAGTTCTTTGATAACCACCAGAAATCAGGGTTTCTTTTTGTCTTTTGGTGCTACTGGGAGTTGAACTCAGGGCCTGGCGCTAGCAGGTGCTCCACCACCTGAACCACACCCCCAGTTTTTCGCTTGAGTTATTTGTCAAACAGGGTCTTATCTTGGCACCTAAGCCAGCCTGAAGCCACAGTCCTCCACTTGAGGTTCTCACCGGGCTGGGGGGATGGGCATGCCGCACTCCATAGCGTTTGGCCGAGGGAGTCTCGTGGCCTTGGGCCTCATTGGCCTCGCTTCCTGACCTCTGCCTCTCAAGCGTGGGTTCTTCTGACCCTCTTCCTGCTCCCACAGGCAGTGACCCCAGATCCCAGCACTGGCTCCCGCGGGCGATGGGAGGAGCATGCGTTGACTGGCGCACAAGGCTTGCACAATCTGGCCAAGAGCGGCAGAGGCCCCGTAGTGAGCTTGCTGCCAGGCTTTGTGTCAGGATGGCCCTGTCCAGTCTCGCCTCCTTGAGGCCAACCAGAGGGCTGATCCTGCTCAGCCGGGCCAGGGATTATGGGAAGGGTGACATGGTGGCCTTTCTTCATGTTTTTGTCCCACCCAGTGTGGCTCAAGACTTGTCCCCCTCCCCTGCCCCCTGTCTTCCAGCTCCTCCGTGGGGCCGGGGTCTCACCTCCCTATGCACTACACCGAGCACTGGGCTCCACTAGCTGTAGCTGGCACTCCTTGCTTGCTTGCCTGTCCCTTCCTGCACTGGAACGCGCACTGGGCGCCTGAGGAGTTCGTTTGGTCTGAGGAGCTCAGTCTCTGCGGGGTACAGGAGCAGGCCACCCCAGGCAGTGGGCCTCCAGCACCCTGGGCCAGGCATCCGGGGTGCTCAGACCCATTTCCAGAATCAGAGCAGCCGGTGAACGCCCTCCCAAGCAAGTGTTTTGGGGTTTGCTGTCAGGCGCAGGATCCTTGGCGGGGTTGCGTTGAGACGTGCATAGCCACCAAGCCCTAGCACTCGGTCTTTCCCCTCCTGAGACCCTCTCCGTAAACCGCCTGGAATCCAGGATCACAGAGGTGTAGCAAGGAAGGTACAGGGGAGGGGAGGGGCTGGAACCTCCGAATTGGTCTGCCTCTCCACCACAATCCATCTCCAGCAGTGTGCTACCTGCACTGGGGGCTTGATAACTGCTTAATGCGTGTGTGTGCTGCCCTGTGCCTCCCAGCCAAGGCGTCCTGCCAGCTTCAGGGCTCTCTGCAGGGCGCCGCTGATATCCAGTATGCAGGAGCCAGCCTTGCAGGCCAGTGAAGGCTGCAGGCGGCAGGCAGCTCGCCTCTTCTGCAGGAGCTGGGGGCTGGGAGGAGCTGTGAAGATGGAGAGAAATGGTCACAGACGGGCTGAGGGCACAAAACAAGGGCCTCCTTGTATCTCTCTGGTCGGCTCTGAGGCCCTGGCAGCCACCGCCCAGGACAGCGAGGCGTAGAGCACCTTGAGCACTCACTGATGCCAGAAATGAAATTTAAAACATAATCATGGTAATTAAGAGCTCGGACTCCAAAGGTCTAAGGATTAAGAATCCCCAAGGCAGACACCAGCCCTAATCAAAGGGACGGTGGGCTGCTATCTGCCATCCACACGTGCGCCGTGGGCCAAGCTGTTGGCTTTCATTACTGGTGTTTCTTTTTAAGTTGAAGATGAATTTGAGACAGCAACTGACTCAGAAGCTTTATCTTCCCATTTCAGGGACACCTGTGAATAATGATCACTGAAGGCAGCTCTGGCTCCCCAGCATTCGCTAAGTCAGCTGAGAGCCCCAGGGAGGAGCAGAGAAGCCACAGGGGTCCGCAGAGAGCTGAGGCCACCCCCAGGGAGAGGCATGCCCATGACCCATACCCCACTGAGCGCCCGAGCTCCTCCTGCTCCTCGGGGCCAGGAGGCCAGTGAGCACAGCCCGGGGAGCCGCACATGTGCAGACGGGCTTCCTCCCTGCCTGTCAGGCCCCGCCCCTCAGTGCTGGTGAGTCAGGCCCCGCCCCTCAGCACTGGTGGGTCAGGCCCCGCCCCTTGGCACTGGTAAGTCAGGCCACGCCCCTCAGTTCTGGTGCAGTCAGGCCCCGCCCCTTGGCACTGGTGGGTCAGGCCCAGCCCCTCAGCCATCCCTGGCTCTTGCATCAGGGCTTTGCCCTGGCGCAGGGTTTACCCAGACACAGTCTCTGCACCAGCACTTGGCCTCCAGAGCCCACCAAGCACAGCTCATGGTGAGGAGAGGTGCCAGGTCCCGTGCCACCTGGGGGGAGGGCAGTCTCCCCAGCACAGCCTTTGCTGGTGGGGGCAACCTGGCATCTCTGATGGAGGGAGAGCTGAGAGGAGGAGGGCCCTTTGAGGAAGCAGCAGGGGCACGCTGCCATCTGGGCCTGCCTTGCTTCCTCTCAGGAGTGTGGACAACCCCATGTGGTGTCACTGCCAAGAACAGTGCCAGGGGCTACTGACCCACACCCGCAATCCCAGCCACTCGGGAGGCTGAGGTCGGAACATTGCAGTTCAAAGCCAGCCTGAGCACAAAAGTCCAACTCTTATCTCCAATTAACAAGCAGAAAACCAGAAGTAACACTGTGGCTCAAAGTGGTAGGGTACCAGCCTTGAGGAAAACTGCTTAGGGTCAGCCCTGTGACAACCACCAATCACAACAGCAGAGGACCGGATTATGAGGTTCTGATCTGGAAGATGTCATGTGCTTCCTCTGTTCTCTGCCCGGAGCACCTGGGACCCACGAGCCCTGAGCCCCCAAGCCATGGGACATCCACAGAGTAGAATCTCTAAGCCCCATTGTGTCTGGGGCCTCAAAGGCCAGTGAAGGCGTGAGCCAGGAGGATGGCAGCAGAGTAGTACGTGGTTTGGAATAAAACTCCAGCAAGGGCCTTCAAACCCACGTGATGGGAAGGAGGCTAGCCTTTCCCCTGGGGGCCACCTGGCTTCTGGTTCCTGCTCTGGTGGTGTCTGCAGACCTTGGGGTCCTCGTTGGGCTGGGCAGAGGGCTCTTCTACTGCCCACACCCAAGACAGTTCCAACAGGTGATGATGGCCACAGGGGCCTGAGAAATGCCATTTGAGCCTGCAACCACAGATGGCTGGCCACAGATGCCGGCATGGCCTCCAGAGGCTGCGGTGCCGCTGTGGACGTGGACAGTGAGAAGTCTGAGCCTTGCTGGCTCGGAGACGAGCCGCAGTAACAATCCAGATTAGTCAGACAGGCTGAACTTGTGGTGGGTAAGGGCTGAGCTAATTGCCCAAGCAGAGACTCAATTAAAAATTATGTCAGATTTATTAAAACAGAGGGTGGATCGCTCCCTCATAACGGAACTCTGTGTGGTAGAGGAATCTGCTCTCTCTCTCTCTGCCTCTCTGTCCCTCCCCTCTTTCTCTTTCTCTCCTCTCCCCCTCTCCTCACTGTCTTTGCCTTCCCTCCCTCATTTAAGAGACTTAAACAGAACCCTCCAAGTTCAATCCTTGTGCTGGAGGGCTCCCCAACCCCGACCCAGCACACACACGCCACACTCCCCGCCTCTTCTCGGAGGAGCAGACCTGAAACGTGTGTGCAGACGAGGCAAACCACGTGAACTGCATTCTCTCCAGAAGAGGGGCAGGGTGAGTGCTTTACACTGGAAATTACACAGAAGTGACAAGAGTGACACAGGACAACAGTGCCGTGGGAGAGCAGCCGCATTAATGAGCAGGAGCAGGGCTTCCTTGCTTTCCCCCGTTGGCCACACACCATGTCCCACCAGACGGCAAGTGGCGTGCATGCCATGCTCTCCATTCCTCACACACGCGTGTCCTGTGATGTGTATGCTCGTGTCACACGTGTGGTCACGTGATGTGTGTGCTCACACCACACGCCCGCATTCGCGTTACGCCCCGCCCCTGCATTTACATCATGCCATCAGGCTGCACCACCTAGAGCTCCCCCTGAGCTCCTGAGGTCACCAGCGTAACTCACCCGTGTCCTCGAGCTGATGAGGGCCCCGCCCTGGGCCAGTCTCCTGGTTTATAGTTCAGATTTCTCCTTCCTCCTGTGCTGGTACTGCCTCTCCCCCGCCCCTTTCCCTGTGCCCCTTCCCTTACCCTCCCCTCTCCCCTCCCCTCCATGAACAGCCGCTCTTGGTTGGGGAATATTCAGGCAGGGTGACCTGACCACAGAGGCCCCTTGCAGGGCCCCGAGATCTTAGAGGGTGTGTGGCGTGGCACTGAAGCTGGCCCTGGCCCAGATCCACCTGGTGACAGTGAGCTGGTACAGTCGCGGGGACGTCAGTGACATTGTGTGCAGGTTGGTCAGGGTACCTATGAACATTCCACAGTCCATGGCACCACTCTGGCCACAGCTGGTAGAATGGAAGAACAGGGGAGTGGAGCAAAAAGATGAGCAGGAGGGTGTAGCTCGGCCCAGGACACCCTTCTGAGCAGGTCTGTGCCACTCGGCACCACTTGACAACCCGTCTGACACCGTGCTGTCCCCGGTGAACTCCAGCTGCCGTGACTAATGCAGTTCTGGCCTGTGCTGAGAGCGTACCAGTCAAGCAGGGCTTTCCAGAACGTTCTCCACAGTGGTCCTCGTGGGGTGCAGGCATCAGGCTGGCAGCTGGTGGGCAGTGTCGAGTCCCTTTGCTAACACCACAGTTCAGCATGCAGTGCTCTGTCTACATCCTGTCCCTGCTCCCCTATTTCCTTGGGGGGTTGTTGACTGCCAGTTGCTCACAGTTCCCAGCCTGAGATAAAACCATCAACTATACTAATTTGTACCCAGGGCCTCTTCAAAGACAGGATCTAGGCCCTACCGCAGCTCGTCTGGATTGAGACTGGAGTTAGCCGTGGCGGCTGGGGAAGGAGAGGCTGGGCTCACACGGACTCCCACTACCCCGTCTCACCAAATTGTTTTCCAGCCTCGCTGTCCTCAGATGATTTCTCTTTTGGCAGCAGGGTGGAAGGCAGGGGCTTCGCAGAGCTCTGGAAGCAGAGTACAGCTTGCTTACCTTGTGGTGGACGTTAGGCCAGAACTTTGTGCCCCTTTTATGTTAAGAACACTGCAGCAAACAGCAAACTCCTGCCATCCTGTGCCATTTTGTCAATTGCCAAACCCAACCAACTCAGCTTGGCTTTGGGTCAATGTGAAGTAACCACTTTCTTATGTCTGTCTCATCATGGCCTCGGGTCAGTGTGAAGTGACCACTTTCTTATGTCTGTCTGACTAGAGGGTTTGGTTCACGGGATACAGGAGACTGATGGAAGAAAGTAAGCCATGTGAGATTCTGCAGCTTTGGATGCTTAGAGGGAAACTTAGAAAATCACTGAGAAAACAGCAAGATCTGTCTGTGGCGGGGTGGGGGGTGGAGGGGGTGGAGTCCATGTGCGCAGCCTTTCACTTCACTGTCTGGTGTAGATGCAGCTGAGAAGGGGTGCAGTTAGCTGCTGTCTGGGTGCATGCAGGCTGCCCGCTGCACACAGGCGAGGGGGAGCTGCACTCGCCAGTGGAGGCGAGTATATAGTCTGTGTCCCAGGGCAGGCCGCTGGTGATCAAGAGTGACCACAGGCCCAGGCCAGCTCTGTGGCAGAGCAGGCTGGGCAAGGAGGGGTCTTAGAGAGCTGGCAGGAGTCTGCCTGCGGAGAACGTGCAGGACAGCCTGGAATACATACGTGTTTTTCCTACTAATAGAAAATCCTTTTCATCACGCAGCAAACCCAGCGAAGATTAATTAAACATGAGACATTGATTAATGTTTGAAGAGTCATGGGGTTTGGGCAGCGCGGTTGGCCTATCTTCGAGTGATCTTGGTTCTGTTTCTAGGAAGTCCTCAGTGATGCAGGGTCTAGCTCTGAGTGCGGGCAGGGGAGGCCGTCCACTGCAGTGCCGGGCAGTGCACAAGCCCACTGGAGACCCCTCAGCCGGTGTTCCTCAGTGGTGTGGCTGGTGGCTGTGGTACAGGATTCACAGTCTCCCTACCTGAGCCATGCCGGGGCTCTGACTGCCCTCTGCGCTGGAATCTGGCAATCAAAGCAGCTGCCCTGCTCCCTGCTGGAGCCCAGTGGGTGCTGGCGGATCTGAGAGGACCTTGGGAGACAGGAAACTGCTTGACAGCCAGGCAGGGAGAGAAGCCAGCCTCGTGGAGTCCTCCCTGGTGTGTGGGGGCTTCGTCCGCTTTTCCCCTTCGGGGTGGGATTCAGTCAGGGATTCTGGAAAGCGGGAACACTCGCTCCCTCAGCCCCATCCTGAGCAAGCTCCGAATGCCGGTCTCCTGCTCTGTAGGCTGGAACTTCCCCTCCAACCCACCCCTCGCCTCGATCCCTGGTGATCAGTCGCCTGACCCTGGGCTCACTCGGCGTGGAATGAATCTAACCCCGGACCCTGGGTCTGCAATGACAGAGTGAGGCTCAGCTGCTGTTGATTCAGTACGTTTGGAGCCCCAGACCCTCCAAACTACAGAATTCGGGGACCAGAGGGCCCCTGCTCCCTAAGACCTTTGAGACAGACCCCGCTGGTGGACATACATTCAGGCTCCAGACCCTGTGGGACCGCTGGTGTCCGGACCTCCCTGCACCTGGCCCTCCTGACTCTTCCTGCCTCCACCCCATGCAGCACACCAGATGGCTGGCATCCAGCCAGCCAGTCATCACTCTCGTGAGATCACCACACAGGCCAGGGTGTGGTGAAGGTGCAGGCAGAACACTAGCATGGGTCACAGGGGACACACCTGGCTCCACTGCCCCACACCTGGGTGACCCCATATCCGGGGCCCCCCACCTGGGTGACCCCATATCCTGGGCCTCCCACCTGAGTGGCTCCATATCTGGGGCCCAGCACCCCTCCTCCTCAATCCCAGGCTCCTGGCAAAGTTAGGAGAAATGGGGCTGCCGTGTGTGCCAGCTGGTGAGGGTGAGGAGGCATTGTGTCCAGGGTTTCCAGCCACCTCTGCCCTCACCACCAGAGGCAGGGAGGGCCGCAGATGGGGAGGGCCTCTGTGTCCAGCACTGCTCGTCTGCCTCCCTCTCCCCGTGGCAGCCTCCTGAAAGCCAACTGCATCTGGAAATCTTTCCAACCATGTTTTAAAGACCCGATGGCAGAGGAGGCTTCCTGGAGGAGCTGGAACTGGTCCAGCCGCTAAGCATTTCTTACATTTCCTTATCCCAAAGTGCTGGGACAGGGAACGCCTGTGCTGGCACGTGTGGCCTAAAAAGAAAACACTTAAAAAAAAAAAAAAGGCACCCATCATGGGCGGGAACGCTGGAGAATGAAGATTGGGGTGCGTGTAGCCTCCTGGGACTTGCCTGATGCTTGCTGTCCCCAGGCCCCAGAGCTGGGCAGGGAGGTAGGGTCAGGAGAACTCCCCTCCTCAGAACCCTTGGCCTGTCCCCGAGCTTCCCAGCAGTTTGAGAACAAGCAACCTGGGGTGCTGCCAGCCCTGCCCAGGGCTGGGACCACGTTCCTCTTAGATTTCAGCCCGGGACGCTCCTAGCTGTCCCCCTGGGGACGTTGCCTCGCGCTCAGCCCAGCGCAGCTTGCTTTTCATAGCCGTGAACAGTGCCAGGCCACGAGCCAGGCGGGGTCTCCCGAACCAAGAGAGGTATGGAGTTGCAGAAGAGTTACTCGCAGAAGTGAGCACCGCCAAAGGCCGCTGAGTGTGCCTTTCCACCTCAGTGTGACAGGAAAGCATCACATAGGGAAGAGACACATACGTGTGAGCGCACAAACACTCGCCACACTTGGCCATTCGGGGTACTGCTGCCCCCCCGGGGATGGTGGCAGAGGTGTTTCTGGAGCTCACTAGAGACATCTCAGTTCTGTATCCAGACCTTGGTAGGACGGCGGCCACCAGGGGACACTTAAACAGCAGCTTCTCACAAACATGACAACAGCATGTGGCCTGGGACTGTCCCTGTCATCCTGGCCGCATTTGTCACTTAGCTTCATTCGCTTGCCGTGGGCTCCTGTCCCTGAGCGGCAGGCTGAGTGCTGGTGTGCCCCGCTGAAGCAGGACACACAGGCTCATTACGAAGCTGCTCCCCGCAGGCAGGCGTGGGCTCCAGCCTCTCTCCCGCTCCGCCTTCGGGTGAGCACAGGCACAAACACACCATCCATTAACCAGGTATCTCCTGCAATGCCCGAGAGCAGACACAGACACTCCACTCCAAATGCTAACTCACTGGCAGGACAGGGAGGGCGCAGGACAGGGAGGAGGTGGCAGCCTGCGGACACAGCAGAGGACACTGGTGGGGAGCCAGGGGAAGAGGCAGGCGGATTGGGTTTGAGAACTTCCCACAGCACCCAGAGAACTCGGCGCCCGTTCAGGCCTATTGGCACTGTCAACAAGGATCAGGCCTAGGTTAGCCTCTAGGGCTGGATGGAAAGGTCCTGTCCACTGCTTCAGCTGCAGCTGGTGGCTCCTCTCACTGCCTTGCTCTAGCTTAGTGCTGCAGGAGAGAAAGGGTGCAGGACGGCCCCCAGGAGCACAAGCCACCCTGCCGTCCTCTTCTCTCCCTCGTTCCCTTCCCAGTCTAGCAGGTATCTGACTGGTCTGTTGCCACAGAACTAGGGGAGGCAGCTGACAAAGCACAGTTCTACAGATGACAGCATCCCTAGCCCACTGTCAGAGCACTTCTGTGCCTCAGTTTCTGAATGGGTTGTGGGGGTGGTGCTAAAATGCCTCACCGGGGACTTCTCAAGAGCAGGTGGGGACCCTGAATAATATTTGCCTGGTGCCTGGTGTCCTGGCCATCCACCCTGGCTCTGGTCCTACTGTTGCAGGAAGGGCTGGCACCCAAGGCTCCAGTCCACCCCCCTCGATGAGCAAGACATGGCTGTGGCCCTTTCTGCCCAGTTACATCTCACCTGCTGCACAGGTCATCTGGCAGCGGATATGCCTCCCACTGGTGTTGTAGCAGATGGTGCCCGGTGAGGACAGAGGTCCCTCTGAGCCCTGCACTTGCGACCGAGCTTTGTCCTCAGCCTCCGCCCTTAGCCAGAGCTCAGGGCCAAGGGGAGGGTGTCTAGAGTTGTCTCAGGCTGCACTCAGCTCTCCAAGGGCCTTGTAAGTTTAGATCCTCTTCTGACCACTTCATGTTATCTATCGTGTGTGTGTGTGTGTGTGTGTGTGTGTGTGTGTGTGTGTGTGTGTACTAGAGCTTGAACTAAGAGCCTGGGCTCTGTCCCCTTAGCTTTCTCGCTCAAGTCTACACACTACCACTTGAGCAACCACTCTACTTGTAGCATTTTGCTGGTTAATTAGAAATTAAGGTCTCATGGTCTTTTCTGCATGGGCTGGCTTTGAACTGTGATCCTCAGGATCTCAGCCTCCTGAGTAGCTAGGATTACAGGTGTGAGCCACCAGAGCTTGCCCTTACTAATATCCTCTTAGAGTCTGCTTGCTGTTGAGCTCAGTATTGTTGAGATACTAGAAGCTGGGTGTCCGGGTCAGGACCCCTAGGTTGTCATCACACCTCAGTGCAGGCATGAATTTGACACTGTGGCCTGTAGTAAACATGGGGAGCCTGAGAGGTAGGCACAGGTCTGGCGTCCTGTGTCCTCGGGGAAGAGGATACAACCCCTCACCAGGAGGGGCTGGACCCTGGGCCCCAGGGATATACCCAGGCAGGAACTGTCATGGGTAAGTTTGTGGGAAGTTGGCTTTGTACAAGTTATGACATAGAAACTGCCTCAGTACTCCTTTATAAAATGCTTATTGAACATCTTCCTCTATAGAGTACATGGCTTCGGCAGGACAGGTAAGTACACCTTTAGGAAAGGTAGATTTTTTAACTTCAAGATACATGGCCACCCATAGGCTGTGTTTACACTGAGTTGTAACAGGCTTGTTTCCATACTTAAAGGTAATAATAATAATTATAGGTCTGGAATGCTGCTAATTCAGAAATAAGTCATATGTTGTTAGTTTTTCCTAACAGTTAGCTCAGTCTTCCTCATTGGTCTAAGATGGAGTTCATTTAAACACTAGCCAGGGCTTTCATCAGCATCTCCATAGTAGACAGAGTACATAACTATGTCCTTTGGTGGCTTCACGTTTATTACTACCTGAAGCTAACATCGACCCCGCTGAATGAGGTGCAGCCAGCACACAGCACACACAGGGTGATTGCTCTGGCTCATGTGAGCAATTCGGTCACAGTCTGCTGTGGCCCTGTGTTATGATCACAGGTTTGGGAACTCAGGACAGATGCCCATCCCTTTGGTGGCATATCTCAGGGTCGATAGGCACCGAGTCTTGCCAGTCATACAAAGGCATATCCTTCACACGGCCCCAAGAGCACAGGTGTGCCCGGCCCCTTTGCTGGTTCCCTACTCTCCCTATGAACTACTACAGACTTTCACCGTTCCTGGGTATGGTGCTCCCCTCACCCAAGGCCTCCCATGGTGGCACTCTGGCCAGTGTGTGAGAGCAGGCACATACCTGAATAGTGAGAGACAGTGACCTCAGCAAGTGGCCCTCACTCCCAGCTAGACAGAAGGCCATCTGGTCAACCTTACCTCACAGCTAGACAGAGGGCCAACTGGTCTACCCTACCTCACAGCTAGACAGAGGGCCAATTGGTCTACCCTACCTCACAGCTAGACAGAGGGCCAACTGGTCTACCCTACCTCACAGCTAGACAGAGGGCCATCCAGTCAACCTACCTCACACCTAGACCTAGGCCCAACCTCTGAGCTCCAAATTAAGGAATTGCTGACTTGTAAAATCTATATTCTTCTTTTTCCAATGATTTTTCAGATTCTGTCTCTGTAACTTTTATTGCTTTACTAGCATTTATTGTACAAATGTATTTCCTTATAGTGTTTCTGAAATGTTCTCCACAATCTTGAACCTGGCTGTGGATGACACTGTTCATCTTCCTGTTCAATCTGCCATTGTCTCTAGCAATGATCAAAGACATCCTGTGGGACACGTGTGAAGGGCAGGGGTCCCAGGTAGGGGAGAATCCCCTGAGATTGTCCTGTTACTATGATGACACTGGAGGATAGGTCAGAGCCCTGCTAAAGGGAGATGTTGGGGGAATTCCCATCTAACCCCCTCTATAGGCATATTCACTCCAGTATCCTTAATTAGGTCCAGGAAAAGAGAAAAGGAGACTGCGTAAGACAGAGCCTGAATTATAATATCCGTATTTCTAAACTGTGTGACATATGTTCATGGTAGAAAAGTAGAAAATACAGAAAAGAGAGCTCACTGACATCCTAGTATCAATATGAAGTTGCTGTCATCTTACAGACTGTCTCCTGCATCCAGCCACACTCCTGTCCAGCCTCACTTACCACAGTAGGGTTGCCCAGTGCAGATTACATAGTGCAAAACTTTATTATTTAATAACCATCCAGTGCAACTGTCCATTTTACAAATCCACATTCCTTTAAATGTCTAAGATACCATAATCTCTATGGCTGACCCTTAGTGACTAATGTTTGAGTTGCTTCTAATTTTTCAGTTCTAAATAATCAAGTGATGAGCATCTCCCATCTTTTTTTGCACCTGTCTATTGTTTGCTTAGTAGATACTCTTAAAAATGGAATTGTGAGGTTGAAATGCATAGGCATCTATAACACTTTTTTTGCCAGTCCTGGGCTTGGGCTCTATATATGGGGTACTGAGGAGTCAAACCCAGGTCTTCATGCATGCGGGGCAAGCACTCTACCACTAGACCAAACTCCTGGCCCAATAATACATTTAATAAACACAGAATCTTGCCATTTACAAACAAATGGACTCAGTGCATCTCAACTATTGATGTTGAGAAAATCCAGTCAAATCTCTGAGATTTTGAAATGTAATTTTACCCAATTACAGTCTCAAGAATAACTTCAATTAATCTGTGGAGTGGTTTTTCATTGAGAAATATATATACATATTATTTCCCATAATGCCAAAGAAATGTCAAGAATGTTAGAGAAAATATGTTGTTAGTAGTATATTTGTATTGCACGGAAAAGCCTTATAATTTTTAAACTATAGTCACATGGAAGAGTATTTTGTCTTTTCCTTTTGCTCTTTGTATAAACTGGCCACTTGGAGTCTTTTATTAAAATATTGACCCACTGGGGGCCGGGAGTGTGGCCTAGTGGTAGAGTGCTTGCGTAGCATGCAGGAAGACCTAGGTTCAATTCCTCAGTACCACATACATAGAAAAGCTGGAAGTGGTGCTATGGCTCCAGTGGTAGAGCTCTAGTCTTGAGGAAAGCCCGGGGACAGTGCTCAGGCTCAGGACTTGACCCATTTCTGAGGCCCTTTGACATGTGTCTGAGTGCGGACATGAAGAATCCACCACACACATTCATGCGTGGAAGACGATTCCCCGCCAACGGCACTTTTGGGAAGCCATTTGTTCAAGCGAGCCCTCGCCTCATCAACTGGCTGACAGGACTGTGGGGTCTGGTTGGAGGAAGAGACTCACTGTGTGGAAGGAGGGGGGGTCATGTGCCAAGTCAGTGTGTTCCATCCCTTCCTCTGTCTTGCCCTGCTTCCTGGCTGCCATGATGTGAGCAGCCTTCCTCCCCCTTTCCCACTCTGCCATCCATGGCATTCTTCCGACCTCAGGCCCACAGGAACAGAGCTCAGCGACCACTTTACCCTCTGTGTTATTTAGTTCAAGTATTTTGTCACAGGGACCAAAAGGTCACTAACATGGCATCAATACACATTCTTGGAAAAAACATCAAGTGGCCCTGGGCGGCTGTGAGGTCGGGCTAAACCCTGAAAGTAGGACCCAAAAACTGTAAGGGAATCACAGCCTGCTTGCTGGTCAGGAAGCTTGTGTCTGCAGCCGTAGACATGGGCCATGCTCCACAAAGTAGCCTGGTGAGCTGCCTGTGCCAGGGGAGGCACAGGGCCTGGCACAGAGCCCCCTTTGCAGATGGCAGTGAGGAAGCAGGCTGGGACTCAGGCCAACCTGAGTCTTAGTCTCTCTAGTCTGCTCTTCATCTCTCAACAGGAATATTTTCTTGTAATTGAATTGACAGTATGTGTCTGTATATGTACTCCTGTATGCATGTGCTTGTATGTATGTGTGTAAGGGTGGCTTAGTATACTGGCATAGGAAAGTTCTAGAACAAAACAGAATTAATTAAGCCTCCTTCTTCATGGTAAAATTATGCGTGAAATTTTGACTTTAAAACGGTGCCCCCCAGGCTGGGAGTTTGGCCTCGTGGTAGAGTACTTGCATGCACAAAGACTCAGGTTCAATTCCTCGGAACCACATACATAGAAAAAGTTGGAAGTGGTACTGTGGCTCAAGTGGTAGAGCTCTAGTCTTGAGAAAACCTAAGGACAGTGCTCAGTCTCTGAGTTCAAGCCCCAGGACTGGCAAAAAAGAAAAGAAAAAGAAAAGAAAAGAAAAGAAAAGGAACAAAACTGTGCCCTCCAATGTTTAATGGAGTTCATCTTACCTCCTCCTCCTCCTCGGGAGGAGAGACCCACTGCAGGCAGGCAGAGGAGACAGGACGTGTCCTTTCCGGGCCGCCGAGCTGCACTGTTGTCTTGAGCCCAGGTGTCCTGCCATCACAGGGGACTCGGTCCACACTGTGGTATAGCCTGCCGTGGAGGCCACACGCCAAAGAGCAGCTGCATCACGTGGGCCCCTGTGCTTGGAAAGGCCTGAGTCTGAATGTGGCCTGTTGGCGCGTCTGGAAATCATCCGAGTGGAAGCTTCTGCTCGCACACAGGCCCAGGGGAAGGGGACATGGCCAGGGAGAGAGGAGTGTGGCTCCTGAAGGTGGCTGAGGTTTGGACGGCCAAGTTCAAATGTGTGAGGGCGACGGTGAATGGTCAGTGGTCGCTCAGGACCAGCTCCCCCCGACCTGGCTAGGGTCTGCGTGTGCCCTCACATTTCCCCAATCCTGGTCAAAAAGCGCCACAGGCCCTTTGCAGCCCCTTTCTGAGTAGAGGGTGTACACAGGGCCCGGCCACGGACAGACAACCTCGCCATCCATGTCACGTGGGTCCTGTTCCCAGGGCCACCCTCCAGAGGGTGACAGGAGATTCACCTGGGAAGCGTGCAGGCACAGGTGACAGCAAACTGTGTGGACTGGGGCTCTCCAGTGTCTGGAACCCTGCACTGGGCAGGCATCTAGCTACCAGGCCTGGCACGCTGCCCCACAGAGGCCTGGGTGGCCGGCTCTCTTCCAGTCCACGGCAGAACAGTGCTTCCTCTGCTCTGCTTGCCCGGAGCTTCCTGATCTCCTATCATACCAAGATGCTTTTCACACATGAACATAAAATGTAGCTGGGGACAAACAAAACCAGCCGCTTGCAGGGCCAGGGGAGGCCTACCCCCCACGGAGACAGACAAGCCCTTAGCCCCAGAGGGTGCCTCATCTCTCCCAGATAGCTCCTTTTGTTTCTGCCATTTAGGGATTATGGAAATAAGTCCACAAGCCTGTTTCCAAAGTAGCTTATTAATGCCTTTCTCAACCTATTGGCTTCTTACCCTCCTTGGCTCACTTATCCAAAACCATTTCAGAAGGCCTCTGATAAGGTAGATAAGTCATTTTCCAATTTCCCAGGTGAGGAGTGTGCAGGGCAGAGGAATCTGTGTGGTGCTCGAGATTGCAGTAGGGAAATCGTCCTGTGTGACTGTCAGGACAGAGCCAGGACTGGGCTGTGCCAAGCCGGGCTCTGTGGAGGAACTCTGGAAGGATGGGGACCCAGAGTCTGAATGAAGACGTTTGAGAATCCTTAATCATGTAAACACAGCGCTCAATTCTTAGGGAAATGTGACTGCTATTGGGGATTTGTGATAGACCAAAATCAATATGTTAGATCTATGTTGGCAAAGGAACCTAATCCTTTAAAAGTTGCGCTGCTGAGCCCCTCGAAAGCTTCTGGAAGGGGCTTAGCTGGCAGGCAGGCGGAGGTTATGAGTGTATTGGCGGAAGGGCAGACACCACCCACTGCCTTCTTCCAAATGAGTCCTCTGGAAGGAACATGGCTGGGAAAGGGGGTGGGAGAACATGGCCTTGTCCCCTGACTGAAGTGTCAGAGAGGGGACCTCACTGTGAGTTGCTAAGAGCCTTTCAGACCTAAGGCCTATATGCTTTCCAATACCGTAAGGAAATGCCTGAGGCTGGGTGCTCAGAGAAAAGAGATGGATTTACCTGGCGCTTATGAAGGCTTATAGTCTTCTGCAGAGGAGGGAAGATGGGGGGGGCAAGCCAGAGTGAGAGGGTCAGGAGCTGGCCTCTGACCTCCCATTAGCCCCCTCCACTTCTTAAAGGTACAGCACCACACTGAGGATGCTCTTGCAACTGGCAGTCCTCAGGACTCACTGAAACTACAGCCGAGACACAGCCGCTACCAAAGTCTGCTTACTGCAGAGAAGCCAAGGAGAAAACACCAGCAGATACACAGCCACCCAATCTGGACATTACAGAACTAGGAGATCATTCTGTAAAAACTATCTGAGACTTTCTCATTGAGCTTCCAAAGGTCAGCTGACAGCCAACTGACTGTTCCAAGGTCAGCAGGGAGGGAGCTGCTGGACTCCAGCTTCAGTGCTCCCCAAAGCACTGCTGCCGGCTGTCCGCCATCTCACTCTCTCTGTACCTTCTGTGGTTCAGCAGCTTCCCCCAGAGCAGAGACCACACCCTCCCCGGCCCCCTCCTGTCACCCCAGCTCAGCCCTGCTGGACCCGGCTAGGCCAGGAATGCCTGCAAGGCATCTGTTCCATTCTTATTAAACAAGTGGAATTTAATAACTGTAATTAATTCACCACGCTGCTCACATAAATCAGACATATTAGATAGAAGTCAGTGCATGCGACACTAAGCTCGATAGAACTTGGGTGACGAGATGTGTGGCGTGAGGGTTGCATGTTCCCGTCATTCTCCACACCCCGGCTCCTCACCCTCAGTCTTGGGTCCACTTGAGCATGGATATGCACGTGGAGCAAAGGGATCACAGCCCAAGACGGGGCAGCCACCGCCATCTGGGAGGAGCCCCCAGAGGGACCCTGAAGTCTAAGTGGGGGCGGTCCCGGGGACCCCGATGCTTGGGGCCTGCATGAGGCCAGGACACACTTCTCCCCCTCCTCTGAAGAGTCCCTTAGGGCAGGTTCAGAAAGCACCTTGTTTACTCCAGGCAGTTATTAGCAGGAGGAAGAGGTGCAGAAGAGAAGGGCTGGTGGCCCCTGTGTGCAGGGCTGCTCTGTCCCTGGCAGGGTGCGTCAAGCACAGCCTCTTCCGCCTCATCTCACCCCTTCTTGGGCCACGCTTGGAGCCTACTATCTCCAGGAGGCCAGGTGGGGATGTCAGGTGAGGTGACAGCTTCCAGCTTCTGGTTGGCGCTGCCCCTCCATCCCAGGCCTCCACACTGAGCTGACCATGGCTGCCACCCATCCGTTCTTCACAGAGTACCTAAGGCCCACCATGGTGTTCACGTTGCTACGCCTTGGCTGTGGTTGGTTCACAAAGATCTCACATGTTGGAAGGCTGGTCCCCTTTGTGGAAGCATGCCCTCTGTGGGGTTCAGGTCCTGGGGACAATGGCGAACGTCAGGGTTCCACACAGAAGAGCTCTGAAGGCTGCCGGATGTCGGGGTATCTAAATCCCTCCCAGTAATATCCATGCACTGGGCCCAGCTTCACAAAGTGGCTGCTGAGGTCAACACCCTGCGCAGAGATTACAGGCCAGAGCCCTCAGTGGCCACGCTGGTCCTGCAGGGAAGTTGTAGAACTGCCCTTTAAGTCAGATCCGCTTTAACTGCTTGCTTCACCCATCAGGGTGCCCGTCTCTGCCCCGAGTCCTGCCCTCCAGTGCCTCTAGCCTTGCCCTCGGGAGCTGCCCAGACCCTCTTCTCATGGCCCTAGCCTCTGGTGCCCAGCATACGCAGGTGTTTCTGGAGACGAAAGAAGGCCCTGTGAGTGTCTGTCCACAGACTGGTCTCTGCCAGCAGTAGGCATTCACAATGGTCGGCAGTGCCTGGGGCACATCTGCCATCCTGACTCAGTCCCAGAGCCTCTGCGCCCCAGGTAGGGAGGGCTGTGGAAGGAAGAGGGCATGCGCTCCTGGCGGCCCAGCACAGGACTTCCAGCAGTGAGAGCCAGGGGGATGTGGTCCTGGACATGTGGCTCCAGCCAGCCTGGGTGGTCTGGGTTTTATTAGTGGGAAGCCACTGGCACTAGGTGTGTTTGTCTAAGGGGCCCCGACCACTGGGGAGGAGCAGAAGAGGAGAGCAGTTGTAGCCCCCCAGATGGGAGCTGATGGCCCAGACAAGCTGCTGTCCCTGGAGGTGGCCACACAAGGAAGGACACGCCGTGTAGGCCTCTAGACAAGGAGGCACACAATCCCGCTGCCCAGTCTGGGTGTTGGGGACATCGCCCGCTGATAAACAAATCACCCCCACCTCGTCCTCCAGGCCTCTGGGTCTCTGGCATTCCAGACTCAGCAGGCACCAGGCCCAGCTTTGGGCCTGCAGTGCTGTGTGGGGAAATACTGTCCTCTGTCTGCCCAGCCCATCCATACCGTGTGACTTGATGGGACGCTGGGGGCGCAGGGGGAGTCGGGGCGCCCTAGGTGCTGGGGGGACATCCCGGGCACAGCTTCTGCTGAAAAGCACAGCAGTGGCTGGCCGTATTTGTGTGGTTGATGTGGCCACTGGCTGCCCCCTGCCTTGTGAAGATGAATCTTGACTGTTCACTTGGTAGGGTGAAGGGAAGCTCTGGTGTCAGAGCAAGGCTCCAGGGGATTAGCCCAGCAGGGGACCCCCCGTGGGTCCCCCCCAACTGAGCTCCCCACAGGAGGAAAGAGGAAGGGAGGCGCCCACAGTGCAGTGAGGGCATCTCCCCTCCTCCTCCCCTTCCCTTCCTCTCCCTCCTAACACCCCCCCTGTCCTGCTCCCTCCCTCTCCTCCCCTTTCTCTTCATCCTGATCATGACGTGAGCCATTCATAATGGACTGACACCTCTGAAACCAGAAGCCAAAACAAATAAATAAATAATTCCCCTTTTAAATTGTTTTGTTAAGTGTTTGGTCACAGTGACAAGTAAAGCTAATGCACCACTCCTTGGAGTGGTGCACTATTCCTTGGAGTCAAAGGCAGAGCTAGAGGCCAGCCACCCCCCCACCCCGGCCAAGACTGTCTTTAGCCCCCCACCCTCACCCCCCAGGGCTATGTGGGGTAGCAGCAGAGGCCCAGCAGGGCTGGGGAGGGAGGGCTGGCAGGTGTCTGCTGCTCTCAGCCGCTGGGACCCAGTGAGCTCAGGGCAGAGCCCTGCACCCCATATCCAGGAGAGAAAGACCCAAGAGCAGCTTTGAACCCAGGATTCTGGTCCCCACAATGTACTGGTGCAGAAGTAAGCCTGGCTGAGCGGGAGACATGCCGCCCGTCTACATCTGTCTGGGACACCAGAATCATCATGACCAATCTGGGCAAAAAGTTCCTAAGCAAAAGTCACTGGGGGCCTGGCTCAAGCAGCAGAGGGCCTGCTTAGCGAAGACAAAGCCCCGAGTGGAACCCTAATATCACCAACAAAGAAAGCAAATCCTTCTAATGGTTAGAAGGAAAAACAAAGCTGTATCAGTGGAATAAAGTTATTTTTCTCTGCCTTTCCTTTTCATTTATGTAAGATCAGACGAAAGGAAACTCCATGCAGTTCAGGAGAAGAGGGTTTATTGTGTGAGGAAAGAGCAGACTCCTGCCGCCCAAGATGGAGTCCGGGCGAGCAAGAGGGCTTAGGGCGGGAAGAGAGAGATTAGACACAGCGGAAGTGGATGTGACCTCAGAGGATGGGAAAATGCCTCAGCGGGGACCTCCCACTGCCCCCACGCATGCCAGTTGCCAGGGTTACAGGTGCTGGGCGGGGATTTCCAGGGTGCAGGGGGAGAGAGCCAAGGGAAGAAGCCATTTCTTCCAGGCAGACTTAACAATTTATTTTTCAGATACTGGAGTGTGAACTTGGGACTTTGTGGTATCTAGACATGAGCTCTACCACTTACTTGACTTTTACCTGTTAGCTATTTTTCTGACAGGATCTTGTTAACTTTTTGCCAGGGCTATTCTCCAGCTGTTATTCTCTTAATCACCTCCCAGGGAACAGGGATTTTACATATGTACCACTTCACACTGCCTTCCTGTGTAACTCAGACTGGTCTTGAACTCACAGTATTCCTACCTCACCCTCTTCTTCCTGGAGCCACCCCAGCTGGGGAGGTTTAATGCAATTAATAATAGTCACCATGTCTGGGGAAAAAATGTCTGTCAGAAAATAAGCTGGATATATCTCCCAGGCCATTAGCCTGTGTAGGGTAAATAAACACCTCTGGTGTTAGGAGATGAAGGCTGCCATATGTTCAAAGAAGGAAAAGCCATCTTGGCCAGCCAAGCCTGCGAGGACTGGTTGTAGAGCTGGACTATCCTGTGGTAAACAAGAAGGCCAGATCCACCCTGCAGGCCAGAGGCGGCCTCAGCTCCCAGCACGCGGAGCTGCCCATACATGGCTCCCTCCCGCCAGGATTCTCAGCGCTCACTCCTCAAACAGCCCACGCACACGCTGGATCCTTGAGCAGTAAAGCCACCCTTCAGGAACGAGGCAGCCTGTGGTTGTAAGTGGGTTTCTGGCAAGGGCAGGACTGTGGAGTCTGTTGTGTCTTTCCCCAGACGTGTCTTACCCCAGACGCGCCTCCTGTCTCAGACACGTAGGGCCCTGGCAGTGAGCCAGGAATGGCACGCTGGCTGGTGCAAGTGGTATTCTTTTGGGGTGGGGCACGAGCACGGCCAAGGCCAACAAAGTTCACGTATGTCAGGTTTATCTCTGACCAATGTGGGCCAGACTCTGCCAAGCAGTACTGACTGCCCAGGAGCAGTCATTTTCCAGCACAGTCCGGAAGGAACCCTGCAGGCCTGGTCTCCGTCTGGCCAGCAAGCAGCCAGGCAAGGTCATTGTCACCTGCCCTTCTGGGGAGGCTTCTCTCCAGCCCCCAAGTGTGGGGCGCCATGGCTGTGTCGCTGTGGACCTGCGGCCACTGCACCTCCCACAGAGACCCTGACTCCACTGAGTATGCAGGGACATGCAGCTCCAGGCACTGCACCAGGGAGGCCCCAGCCAGCTGCCCAGTCTGTGGAACGGTGTTTTTGGCGGTGAGGTGGCAAGCGAGTGAGTCCTCTGTGGACACGGTGTGATCTAAGAAGAGCCTTGAGCATTCTGGGATGTGGTCATCAGCCCCCACAATGGGCCTGGGACTGGCAGGGCGGACGGGAACTTCACGTGGAGGCTCCAGAGCTGGGGACCACCCAGAGTGCCACAGGCACCAAAGCCCCACCAGGGCAAGGCTGGGCATGGCCACCGACAGGCCTGGTGGCCAGCGGCGTGGAGAGGTCCATCACAACCACCACTGACCTGCAAGGGACACAGTGCCTGAGGCCAGGCTGGGCACCGTAGGCTGGTGCCAGCTGGGGCACCACTGAGTGGTGTAGCAGGAGGGCAGGGTGTGAGTTTGACTGGAACTCTGAGCGGCTAACACTACAGCTCCTGTGTTCGAGTTCTTAGGAGCTGAAGAGGGATAGGGACCCTGGGAAGGATGCTTGAGCTGTTCATCAGACTGCCAGGCAGAAGGCTCCCGCTGAGAAGCCCTTTCCTGAAATCCGAATCCACCGCTGAGCCAAAGCATCCTTTCTCCTTTAAGTGCTTTCTCTCACACAGGAAGGAGGGCCTGCCCCTCCCCGCAGCCTCAAAGGGCTCTAATGAAAATGACTCTGGCAGCTGTGTTTATAGGGCAGGGTGCGACATTTCAGAGTAAGTAAAACATGTGGATGTGTGCGGGCTGAGGCTGTGGGGTAGAGCAGGCGCAGGTTCCACCCCCTCGGAGCCAGCAGACCGGAGCACCCAGGCCCCACACCTCTCCCAGCGAGACCTGCTATGCTGAAGGAGGAATACGTGGCCTGGAAGGAAAGTGCTGGCCTGAGACAGGCACTGAGCAGGACTCTTGCTAGTGTAGCAGCAAAGTTTAACTCCCAAGTAGCCTAACACGATGGCTCGAAGTGTGTGTGAAGGGTGGGTTTCAAGTGCCTCAATGCTACAAACAAGACACGCTCACCGCTTCCTCCTGATTCGATTCTGCACTCACTTGGGAGGGGTCAGTGCATGGATGGATGGATGGATGGATGGAGAGTGGGGGAGATGATGGGTGGTGGGCAGGTAATTGAATGGATGAGACTGGGATGGTCACCTTGGCCACGGCAAAGGACTTCCTGGCTGGGACATCAGATAGAAACTGGAAGTAATGTACATGGCCTTCTACCTGAGAGGGATGGCGTGATGGGGAGAGGGACGGCGTGATGGGGAGAGGGACGGCGTGATGGGGAGAGGGACGGCGTGATGGGGAGAGGGACGGCGTGATGGGGAGAGGGACGGCGTGATGGGGAGAGGGATGGCGTGATGGGCAGAGGCCAGTTGCTAAAAGGTCCCTGTCCTCACCTCCAGTGCTGTGTCCCAGCGGGTCCTCAGTACCAGCCCTGGGGTCTCAGTATGGAAAGAAGGAAGCACAGAGGAGCCAAAGGAGACTAGGAGGGGAAGATGAAGGCTGCTGCCCCGGAAGCTGCACGCAGGGCAGGGGCACACTGACCCCTAGGAGCGATGAAGACCCGGGTCCAGCCCTCACCACAGGCTGCCCTGGGGCCATCCTGACTAGTGTCTGACCTCAGATGAGAAAAAGGCACACCAGCACACCAAGCCGGGTTTGTGACTACTCATTGGAGTGGCCTCGCTCCCTCCTGGAGATACCAGGCCGCTGTCATGGCCGCTGCTCCCAGGAAACGGCTGGAGTCCGGGAATGGCTTCCTTTCTTAGAAAGCTCCAGCACCAAGAGGGCCGTGCGTGCCCCTCAGCACCGTCCCTCTGGTGAGACAGGCCTTGTGCCTCCTGGATCTGAGGAGGAAAGAGGCTCTTAGGAAGGAGGGCAATTTTTATCTCAGACGAAGCGTCAGGTCCGGTATGCATCTTTGTGAGGGCCTCGTTATCTGGAGCCCACGGCCCCTGCTCTCCTCTTCAGCATGCATCCCTCCTCTCCAGCACCCAGCTGCTCACAGGCCGGCCAGGCTGGCTTCATTTGCCCGATTCCACGTCTCAGGTTCACGGTGCTTTCGGGAAACATCAGGAAATAAATTCAGAATGGGTTGTGGAGATGCCCACAGCGCAAATAACAGATTAGATTACCCTGCTGCTCAGGGGGAAGTAAAAACCACATCTCTCTTCTTAGACAACGTGACAAACGGGCACAAAGGAACAGGGGCTGGGAAATGTCCTTCAAGACATTAAACCCCTCGCATTTTGAGTCATGTGACCGTCACTCCAATTGGCGCCTGTTTAAAGATGGCATTTTTCAAACCTAAGGTGTATCTTCACAGGGAGAAAGAAGAGCCTGAGCTGAGAACTGCTCTTCGTACCCCTTCCATGGGCTGGCTGGCATTGAGGCTGTGAAGTATGGCCCTATTTTCCAACTTCCTCTTCTGCCCATAATCTATCAGACATGCCTGCACTGGGGCTCAAAGCAATCCTACCTGGCCAAGACAAACACCCTGATGTGAGCCACTCAAAGTCCAAAGGGAACAGAGCAGAACCGGGGCGTCTGGGAGTGAGTGAAGGCCCCCCAGAGACAGAGGGCTGGGCCAAGAGGGCGGATAACAGCTTTGGACAGGGGGTCACCGGGCCCTCCCTGGCGGGTGCCATACTTAAACTGTTTGCTAAGAGGCTGAGGGCACTGGGGCAGAAGGCTGGCAGCGAGGGAAGAGAGCTGGTCACAGGAAACAAGAGAAGCAGGACCCAGAGCAAAGGGTCATGGAGCCACATTAATAATGTCAAGTCAAGCCGGTAGAATCAGTTGTAACACGTGTTTTCCTTAATCTGGTACATCCCAAACACTATTTCAATATGCAGTCCGTGGTTTTTAAATTGTGAGCAATTTTACCTTCTTGTTTTGGACAAAAAACCTTGGAATCCCCTGTCCCTGCCACCGCCCTTGGTTCTGAGACGAGGTGGTCGTGGCTGCTTGCTGATGGCTGGGTCGTGAGTTTGGAAGGGGCTGGGGGCCAGCCCAGTCTATGGAAGCCACTTGTTGACACCTGTTCCAAATGGCACCAGAACCCCCTTCTGTCTCCGTGAAGCCTCCCTTCCTTCTACCAGCAAACGTGGGGGCCACAGGGGATCAGGCCAGCCGACAGCCTGCTGCTGTGTTTTTGGCAGAAAATCTAACAGCTACTAGAGGTAGTGGAGGGCAGGTAGGGCAGATTTGGGGGGACTGTACCCACTCTCTGGGAAAAGGGAGCAGCCCTCCTGTGGGGCTGGCCTTCCGGGTCTGGTCTGAACATGTCCCCAGCCTGCCCTGAGGATGGTGCCCTGCTGGACTCTGTGGACAGACACCCAGCTTGGCTCTGGCCTCCTGGCACAGAGCTGGACAGTGCTGGCCTCTGGTGCTTCCCACCGGCCCCGCCCACATCTCTGGATGAGCTGGAGCCAGCAGGATGACGGGCTGGAGGTCTGGAGACTTCGTTCCAGGTTGGCTTCAGGTTGTCGGCTCCACGCTGTACCTTAACCGGCACTGCGCTGCGGGTCCCTCTCCATTCACGTCCCCTGGGCTGGGGGCCGTGCCGGCCACCAGAGTAATCTTCACAGCTCTCAGCCAGGAAGTGGACAGTTGGTCCTACAGGGCTCCAGGGAGGTGGGCCACCCCTCCTTCTCCATCCAGTGGGGGTCTGAGAGGCGCCCGCCTCCTGCTCAGCATCTGGGAGGGGAAAAGCCCTCCAGTGCCCCTGTCTTCCTGAGCAGAATCCCTGGGCCCCAAGTCCTCAGAGCATATGGAAGTAGCCAGATGCCAGACCTCCATGGAATACAAGTGTGTGGCATGGCGGGTTATAGTTCCAGGGGCAGGGGAACAGGAGACACTTGTGGGGGGACTGGGTGGGCTTCCATTTTCAAAGGGAAGGTGGGGGTGAGCTTTCTGGGGATAACGTGAAGAAGAACCAGGACATAGCCAGGCACAGGGTTGCAGCCAGAGCAGAGCACACATGGAGGGTGCATTTCCCGGAGAAGAAGGGGAGAGAGGGAAGGAGAGAGTGGGTTCCTTCAGGGGGGCTAGAGACCCAGTGCTTTCTCTTGTGTGAGGTAGGGGGTTCAGAGCTGATGCTCCCAGGGTCTTAAGTCAGTGTACCCGGATCCTTCTGATGGGGCTGTGAAGCAGGAATCTGGCCTCCTGTGGATTCAGATGCAGGCCGGGGTCGGTAACCTACTTCAGATGACAGGCTGAAGGCAACATGTTACCAATGCCACTTGCACACTGCCAATGTGCTAAATGAGCTGTAGCTGGGAAGGTATGGGGAGAGTCAACCTTCCTCCTTCTGCAGCACCTCCCAAACCACCACTGGCTGATAACATCCAACACACGATTGTTAATGTGTGATCGCTGCTGCTAATGCATAGACTTGAAAAAAAACAGAGTATCTCTTTTACTTTAACCAGTGTAAATCCCACCTTGAATTTTGTTGTTGTTATTGTTGTGGTGGTGTTGGTTGTCTGGTTGATTTGGTTTGGTTTTTGCTAAATCAACTGCCCTCTTCTTACAGGTCCAAGTGTAAGAGGTTGGAATGACAACAGGAAAGAGATGCATAAATGCATGCTAGATGCATGACAAAAGAGAGATGGACAGACACACAGGGACAGATTCATGCAGTGATTTAAATTACCCTGATTCCTCAAGAGGTAGTCCAGTGATTTTAGTTCCTCTGTTTAGTCAGTAGAGGTAGTCCAGTGATTTTAGTTCTCCTGTTTAGTCAGTAGAGGTAGTCCAGTGATTTTAGTTCTCCTGTTTAGTCAGTAGAGGTAGTCCAGTGATTTTAGTTCCTCTGTTTATTCAGTAGAGGTAGTCCAGTGATTTTAGTTCCCCTGGTTAGTCAGTAGAGGTAGACCAGTGATTTTAGTTCCTCCGATTATTCAGTAGACGTAGTCCAGTGATTTTAGTTCCCCTGGTTGGTCAGTAGAGGTTGTCCAGTGATTTCAGTTCCTCTGGTTAGTCAGTAGAGGTAGTCCAATGATTTTAGTTCCCCTGTTTATTCAGTAGAGGTAGTCCAGTGATTTTAGTTCCTCTGGTTAGTCAGTAGAGGTAGTCCAGTGATTTTAGTTCCTCTGGTTAGTCAGTAGAGGTACTCTGGTGATTTTAGTTCCCCTGTTTAGTCGGTAGAGGTAGTCCAGTGATTTTAGTTCCCCTCTTTAGTCGGTAGAGGTAGTCCACTGATTTTAGTTCCCCTGTTTAGTCGGTAGAGGTAGTCCAGTGATTTTAGTTCTCCTGTTTAGTCGATAGAGGTAGTCCAGTGATTTTAGTTCCCCTGTTTAGTCGGTAGAGGTAGTCCAGTGATTTTAGTTCCTCTGTTTAGTCGGTAGAGGTAGTCCAGTGATTTTAGTTCCCCTGGTTAGTCGGTAGAGGTAGTCCAGTGATTTTGGTTCTCCTGTTTAGTCAGTAGAGGTAGTCTGGTGATTTTAGTTCCCCTGGTTATTCAGTAGAGGTAGTCCAGTGATTTTAGTTCCCCTGGTTAGTCAGTAGAGGTAGTCCAGTGATTTTGGTTCCCCTGGTTAGTCAGTAGAGGCAGTCCAGTGATTTAGTTCCCCTGGTTAGTCAGTAGAGGTAGTCCACTGATTTTAGTTCCTCTGTTTAGTCAGTAGAGGTAGTCCGATGATTTTAGTTCCCCTGGTTAGTCAGTAGAGGTAGTCCAGTGATTTTAGTTCCCCTGGTTAGTCAGTAGAGGAAGTCCAGTGATTTTAGTTCCTCTGTTTAGTCAGTAGAGGTAGTCCAGTGATGTTAGTTCCCCTGTTTAGTCAGTAGAGGTAGTCCACTGATTTTAGTTCCTCTGTTTAGTCAGTAGAGGTAGTCCAGTGATTTTAGTTCCTCTGTTTAGTCAGTAGAGGTAGTCCAGTGATTTTACTTCCCCTGGTTAGTCGGTAGAGGTAGTCCAGTGATTTTAGTTCTCCTGTTTAGTCGATAGAGGTAGTCCAGTGATTTTAGTTCCCCTGTTTAGTCGGTAGAGGTAGTCCAGTGATTTTAGGTCCCCTGTTTAGTCGGTAGAGGTAGTCCAGTTGTTTTAGTTCTCCTGTTTAGTCAGTAGAGGTAGTCCAGTGTTTTTAGTTCCCCTGGTTAGTCGGTAGAGGTAGTCCAGTGATTTTAGTTCCCCTGTTTAGTCGGTAGAGGTAGTCCAGTGATTTTAGTTCCCCTGGTTAGTCAGTAGAGGTACTCCAGTGATTTTAGTTTCCCGGTTTAGTCAGTAGAGGTAGTCCAGTGATTTTAGTTCCCCTGGTTAGTCAGTAGAGGCAGTCCAGTGATTTAGTTCCCCTGGTTAGTCAGTAGAGGTAGTCCAGTGATTTTAGTTCTTCTGTTTAGTCAGTAGAGGAAGTCCAGTGATTTTAGTTCCTCTGTTTAGTTAGTAGAGGTAGTCCAGTGATTTTAGTTCCTCTGTTCATTCAGTAGAGGTATTCCAGTGATTTTAGTTCCTCTGTTTAGTCAGTAGAGGTAGTCCTGTGATTTTAGTTCCTCTGTTCATTCAGTAGAGGTATTCCAGTGATTTTAGTTCCTCTGTTTAGTCAGTAGAGGTAGTCCAGTGATTTTAGTTCCTCTGTTTAGTCGGTAGAGGTATTCCAGTGATTTTAGTTTCCATGGTTAGTCAGTACAGGTAGTCCAGTGATTTTAGTTCCTCTGTTTAGTCAGTAGAGGTAGTCCAGTGATATTAGTTCCTCTGTTTAGTCAGTAGAGGTAGTCCAGTGATTTTAGTTCCCCTGGTTAGTCGGTAGACGTAGTCCATTGATTTTAGTTCCCCTGTTTAGTCGGGAGGTAGTCCAGTGATTTTAGTTTCCCTGGTTAGTCGGTAGAGGTAGTCCAGTGATTTTAGTTCCCCTGTTTAGTCAGTAGAGGTACTCCATTGATTTTAGTTCCCCGGTTTAGTCAGTAGAGGTAGTCCAGTGTTTTTAGTTCCCCTGGTTAGTCGGTAGAGGTAGTCCAGTGATTTATTTCCCCTGGTTATTCAGTAGAGGTTGTCCAATGATTTTATTTCCTCTGTTTAGTCAGTAGAGGTAGTCCAGTGATTTTAGTTCCCCTGGTTAGTCAGTAGAGGTAGTCCAGTGATTTTAGTTCCTCTGGTTAGTCAGTAGAGGTAGTCCAGTGATATTAGTTCCTCTGTTTAGTCAGTAGAGGTAGTCCAGTGATTTTAGTTCCCCTGGTTAGTCGGTAGACGTAGTCCATTGATTTTAGTTCCCCTGTTTAGTCGGGAGGTAGTCCAGTGATTTTAGTTTCCCTGGTTTGTCGGTAGAGGTAGTCCAGTGATTTTAGTTCCCCTGTTTAGTCAGTAGAGGTACTCCAGTGATTTTAGTTCCCCGGTTTAGTCAGTAGAGGTAGTCCAGTGTTTTTAGTTCCCCTGGTTAGTCGGTAGAGGTAGTCCAGAGATTTATTTCCCCTGGTTATTCAGTAGAGGTTGTCCAGTGATTTTATTTCCTCTGTTTAGTCAGTAGAGGTAGTCCAGTGATTTTAGTTCCCCTGGTTAGTCAGTAGAGGTACTCCAGTGATTTTAGTTCCCCGGTTTAGTCAGTAGAGGTAGTCCAGTGTTTTTAGTTCCCCTGGTTAGTCGGTAGAGGTAGTCCTGTGATTTATTTCCCCTGGTTATTCAGTAGAGGTTGTCCAGTGATTTTATTTCCTCTGTTTAGTCAGTAGAGGTAGTCCAGTGATTTTAGTTCCTCTGGTTAGTCAGTAGAGGTAGTCCAGTGATTTTAGTTCCCCGGTTTAGTCAGTAGAGGTAGTCCAGTGTTTTTAGTTCCCCTGGTTAGTCGGTAGAGGTAGTCCAGTGATTTATTTCCCCTGGTTATTCAGTAGAGGTTGTCCAGTGATTTTATTTCCTCTGTTTAGTCAATAGAGGTAGTCCAGTGATTTTAGTTCCCCTGGTTAGTCAGTAGAGGTACTCCAGTGATTTTAGTTCCCCGGTTTAGTCAGTAGAGGTAGTCCAGTGTTTTTAGTTCCCCTGGTTAGTCAGTAGAGGTAGTCCAGTGATTTATTTCCCCTGGTTATTCAGTAGAGTTTGTCCAGTGATTTTATTTCCTCTGTTTAGTCAGTAGAGGTAGTCCAGTGATTTTAGTTCCTCTGGTTAGTCAGTAGAGGTAGTCCAGTGATTTTAGTTCCCCGGTTTAGTCAGTAGAGGTAGTCCAGTGTTTTTAGTTCCCCTGGTTAGTCAGTAGAGGTACTCCAGTGATTTTAGTTCCCCTGTTTAGTCGGTAGAGGTAGTCCAGTGATTTTAATTCCCCTGGTTAGTCAGTAGAGGTACTCCAGTGATTTTAGTTTCCCGGTTTCGTCAGTAGAGGTAGTCCAGTGATTTTAGTTCCCCTGGTTAGTCAGTAGAGGCAATCCAGTGATTTAGTTCCCCTGGTTAGTCAGTAGAGGTAGTCCAGTGATTTTAGTTCTTCTGTTTAGTCAGTAGAGGAAGTCCAGTGATTTTAGTTCCTCTGTTTAGTTAGTAGAGGTAGTCCAGTGATTTTAGTTCCTCTGTTCATTCAGTAGAGGTATTCCAGTGATTTTAGTTCCTCTGTTTAGTCAGTAGAGGTAGTCCTGTGATTTTAGTTCCTCTGTTCATTCAGTAGAGGTATTCCAGTGATTTTAGTTCCTCTGTTTAGTCAGTAGAGGTAGTCCAGTGATTTTAGTTCCTCTGTTTAGTCGGTAGAGGTAGTCCAGTGATTTTAGTTTCCATGGTTAGTCAGTACAGGTAGTCCAGTGATTTTAGTTCCTCTGTTTAGTCAGTAGAGGTAGTCCAGTGATATTAGTTCCTCTGTTTAGTCAGTAGAGGTAGTCCAGTGATTTTAGTTCCCCTGGTTAGTCGGTAGACGTAGTCCATTGATTTTAGTTCCCCTGTTTAGTCGGGAGGTAGTCCAGTGATTTTAGTTTCCCTGGTTTGTCGGTAGAGGTAGTCCAGTGATTTTAGTTCCCCTGTTTAGTCAGTAGAGGTACTCCAGTGATTTTAGTTCCCCGGTTTAGTCAGTAGAGGTAGTCCAGTGTTTTTAGTTCCCCTGGTTAGTCGGTAGAGGTAGTCCAGTGATTTATTTCCCCTGGTTATTCAGTAGAGGTTGTCCAGTGATTTTATTTCCTCTGTTTAGTCAGTAGAGGTAGCCCAGTGATTTTAGTTCCCCTGGTTAGTCAGTAGAGGTACTCCAGTGATTTTAGTTCCCCCGTTTAGTCAGTAGAGGTAGTCCAGTGTTTTTAGTTCCCCTGGTTAGTCGGTAGAGGTAGTCCAGTGATTTATTTCCCCTGGTTATTCAGTAGAGGTTGTCCAGTGATTTTATTTCCTCTGTTTAGTCAGTAGAGGTAGTCCAGTGATGTTAGTTCCCCTGGTTAGTCAGTAGAGGTACTCCAGTGATTTTAGTTCCCCGGTTTAGTCAGTAGAGGTAGTCCAGTGTTTTTAGTTCCCCTGGTTAGTCGGTAGAGGTAGTCCAGTGATTTATTTCCCCTGATTATTTAGTAGAGGTTGTCCAGTGATTTTATTTCCTCTGTTTAGTCAGTAGAGGTAGTCCAGTGATTTTAGTTCCTCTGGTTAGTCAGTAGAGGTAGTCCAGTGATTTTAGTTCCCCGGTTTAGTCAGTAGAGGTAGTCCAGTGTTTTTAGTTCCCCTGGTTAGTCGGTAGAGGTAGTCCAGTGATTTATTTCCCCTGGTTATTCAGTCGAGGTTGTCCAGTGATTTTAGTTCCTCTGGTTCCTCACTAGAGGTAGTTCGGTGTTCAACATCGAGCTACATGATGGCCACTGACCTTAGGCCCTGGGTGGCACCTTACATGGTGCCAGTGCATCCTTACCTAGGGTACTGTAGCCAGTAGGTACCAGCAGGGCAGCTTCAAACAGCAGAAATGTCTTCTCTCCCAGTTCTGGGGATAACCGGCTGAAATCCAGGGTCTTTCCGGGTGTCTCCCCTGGTGGCTCTGAGGCTGTGACAGCGTGGTCATGGGAGCCTCCCCATTACGGGAGTGGCCTGGAGAGCATACAGCACCCCTCGCTCATTCTTGAAAAGCTCCTTCTCTGGTAGTCCGCACCCCAAACCCAGGGAGGCTTCAGGAATGTCTGCTGTCTCTGGATTGTTAGGGGCCCCTGCCTTTCCAGGGTGCGAGGCCATTGCCTGCGCCCATGTCGCCCACGTCCTCTTGTAGCTGCTTCCTGTCCTGCAGCCTCTGAGGGACAGGGAGGGTGACATGGGGCCCCCTGTTGCCTGGGCGGACCCTCCTGCGGTGAAGACAGCCTGGTGTCCTCTCCAGAGGCAAAGGAGCCACTCCCAGCAAGGAGGGCCTGCCCCACCTAAAGTGGCCTCCCTGATGCATATTCAGTCTGTTCGTGTCCATTAGCAAACCACGTGACAGTGTTGCCTGGGGGAGAGAGCTCGGGCCTCATCCCAGCGGGGAGCAGGGCCCCCTCCCGTCCTAACAGCTTTTTCCCCTCTTTCAGCCTCGCAGTCAAATTTGAGACATAATTTTATGTGAATTACCTACAAATTGTACACAGTGCTTCACGGCTAAGAAGCTTTTTGCAGGGCTGGGTATAAATTTTCTCCTTTGTCCAAATCCTACAAAATACTCTCTCTGAATTGTTAAGACTCTCTGCTATGCATAAAAATGAGGCTTAAATCATCCAAAAGGTGATGGAAAAATGCATTAGGCAACTCTGGAACTTTGTAGCCATGTGTACATTTTAAGGAATCTTTTGGCTCCTAGACCCCGGGGCGAGTGCTTGGAGGCAAGTTGAGCCTGGTTCAGTGGTTGTGGGAGGAGAATTGCATCCACCAACAGAAAGACCACCGTCCTCTCTGGGAGGCACAGCCCTCCTTCCGCCCTGCACAGCCCCAGGAAGTGGGCGGCTCTGTGGCTGTGGCCAGCTACCTTCCAACTTCACCACAGGGAACTCTGTAGAAATCTGAGCACGTTGCTCCCCGCCAGTCCAGCCAAGACAGCCTCAGCTTCCAGCCCACGGAGAGGACAAGACCG